>NC_059203.1:44409813-44489813 GCF_020615455.1 Coregonus clupeaformis
TGATTTTGCTGGACTGGAAAAACATAGCTAATATGGTGTGATCTGGAAAAAGGTTTGATGCAGGCGCTTTACAAATAAACCTCAGAATGCCATATGGTTTGCGTTCATCTCTTAATTTATTTCCTATAAATGTCTATTGAATATTCTGTTGAGCCAACGTGTGTAACCAGAGCTGGAAAACAGAAGGCCCGAGAGAGCAGTTTGTGGCGACGGGATTATTATGATTCAGTTTTTTCTTTATTTTCTATTGCATGGTAGACTCTGCAGAACAGTCCTAAACAAACTAACTAACATGTAAACAAAACCCCTCAGGACCGCCATGAACCCCTGTTATCCCTGCAATGTTCCAAGAGACACAACATCATTCCAATAAAGGAGCAATTAAAAAAGTAATGAATGTGAGTAGCAACAGTTCACTATGACTCAAGGACCAAACACATTTTTCCTTTTGGAGTTGGAGATTGGGTTAGCATGGCTGTAGGCCTCCTAGCAGACCAGCCAACTCTGGAGTACATGGAACTGAACTTTTCCAAAAGCAGCAGTTTCCTATAGTGGAATCCAAAGCTACTAGAAGGGAGACAGACAGACAGACGGACGGAATATAACCTGGTTTCACTTTGAGCCCTGCCTTTGACACAAGGATTCAGGCTTTTCTCATCAACGTTTCTGAGCCACAGATGGTTTCATGCGTGTGCTCACTTCTGACACTATTACAAGTTCCACTGCCACTTGTTTCAACCGTCTATGCAAAAAAGACATCGGAAGTGATTGTTTCACAGTTATAGTCAAATTTTCTAATATTATGAACATTTTCCACTAGCCTGCCAATGTCATTTTACATGTTGTTGATTCTTTTATTATCTCTGTGGCTGTATGGAAATCAGAACTTCTTCCCTGGTTTCGAGTTTCATTGACTGCCTAGCCACCAATAATCCATTAGTATGCTTTAAATACCGTGCCACAAGTTGAACAGGGCAACCTCTGCTGCAGTAGTCATGACAATGGTATAAATGTGTAGCGTTAGATATTCCACTGAATATGCTTAATAAAACCTTAATAAAACCAAAATACAACAAAAAAACGAACCCTTTGATACTTGATGTATGGGCAAATGAATAACAATTACGAAAGTGTCTATTATGATTTGCAACACATATTAAATGTATGGCAGATATGCACAACATTAATTTCCAAAACACACTATTCATGTATATCTCTTTCATTTAGTCCCTGTATGCATGTTAGATGCTGTGTTATCTAGATAGCAGAGTCACATAATTTCTTTCAGGTGTTCAGAGTAGAAAAGCTAGCTATAATCACTGATTAAAATGGAAACGTGAGGTATCAGGGTGAGCGAACTGAGCAGATATATGAATAACAATCTCACTAAAAAACATTTTCTCAGGACATTATGTAAATGACCTTGTAAGTGAGAAGTAGTATTTTAAACAAAAAGCGATGTTGGAGTTGAAAAGAGAGAAAAGAGATGACTGAGGTGTAAGTCTGCATACACAGGGATATTTCCAATGTGGGGCCTATAATCTGATAACAAATAGATCATTCTGCACAGTGGAATATATTCATTTGCTATGACCCTCTGAATTGCAATGATATTTTAGGGAAAGGACAACCAACAGTTTCAGTGTAATATTACTTCCCTGTGTTGATTCTTGACTTTTTGTATACGAAATGTGATGTTTGGTACAAATGTAGGCCACTGATGTAGGCCACTGATGTATCATATTAACTTGAAAAATGTAAACTGAAACTGAAATACATTGATCACTTTCTCTTTACGTATTTTAAGATGAGAAAAAGCTGTATCTATCGACTCGTGTCCTGTTTTTTATTTAATTTTCTCTGTGAGAGGACTGGCCTTGACAGGCAGGATTCATTAGGGCAGACTACAGTGACAGGCAGTCTCTGCAACCCGTCCTGCCCAGCTCTCCAACTGTAAACAATAGGGGTGTGGATTAGTTTGGAAACAATGTGTTTATTTAAAAAGGCCACTTCCTGTATGGACTTAACAACTCTCCCATTAATTTTATTGGCGGCGGCTCCAGTTCTGAAAATCATTGTTTAGGAAAAATACAAAACACAAAACAAAACCAAACAAAACAAAAAAGGGAACATTTCACATTTGCAGTTGGTTCCTGTGTGATATAATAAGTGCATTAAAGAGAATTCCTGATGGCTATTTGTTCTGTACAATCTCAGATATCTAACATCAGAGAAAACAAATGAGGAAACATTTTGTTGTTCTTGTTTAGACTGCATTTTGTATATGTTTGGTGCTTCTTTGTTTACAGACATCAAATTCAAGGAAAAAGCATGTCTTTTATACATTTTTTGCTTTCAACATAAAACTCCATGCACAGTGTATGTTGGTGCATACAGGAGTTGAGATTCAGCAAGCACTAGGGAGAGCCCAGGAGCTACACCCACAAGCCCCAGTGCCCAAAGCCACGTCCTGTCCAAAAGGAGCAGGCTTGCAGTTTTGTCTGGAGGAGAAACCGTTGAATTAGGCACATTTCTATTACCCACAAAGCAGTGGCAGGCTAATGTTCACACCTCATGGATTAAAACAATGCTCTTTGAGTTAGCCTCATTTAGTGTTTGTCACATCCTCTCATAAAATGTTAACGAGGGAACATGTCTTTCACAGTAACTATAGCTACAATTAGCAAACTCAAGAGTGATTTACAAATGTGTGACAACAAACAAATAGAACAGAAAATCTACTAAGTAATACAACTTTTTTGAATTCCACATGAATACATTAATAGGGATCCAAAGTTCTTTAGGAACAATCCTACAGGAATTCTGCAGGAATAAATAGTTATCATCATACAGAGATAAGAATGGCGCCGGAGGGGATGGCTGCCGTTTTACCGGCTCCTAACCAATTGTGTTATTTTGTGTATTTTTTTTGCATTGTTTGTAACTTATTTTGTACATAATGTTGATGCTACCGTCTCTTATCCCCCGAAAAGAGCTCCTGGATATCAGAACAGCGATTACTCACCTCAAACTGGACAAATATTTTTTATTTAATGAGTCTGACGCGAAATATATAATGTTGCTCCCAGACAAGGCCCAAATCCTCGCCATTCGCATGAAGAAAATAAGGAGATACAGGGGTATGTCGGTGAGTGGGTAACCCGCCACTACCATCCGTTCTATTGGCCAACGTGCAATCACTGGAAAACTGGATGAGCTCCGTTCGAGACTATCCTACCAACGGGACATTCAAATATCTTATGTTTCACCGAGTCGTGGCTGAACGACGACACAAATAATATACAGTTGGCTGGGTTTTCCGAGCATCAGCAGGACAGAACAGCTACATCCGGTAAGATGAGGGGTGGGGATGTGTGTCTATTTGTCAATAACAATCGGTGCGCGTTGTCTAATATTAAGGTAGTCTCGAGGTATTGCTCACCTGAGGTAGAGTACCTCATGATAAGCTGTAGACCACTCTAACAAGAGAGTTTTCATCTAGATTTTTCATAGCCGTCTATTTACCACCACAAACCGATGCTGACACTAAGACAGCACTCAACGAGCTGTATAAGGCCAAAAGCAAACAAGAAAAAGCTCATCCAGAAGCGGCACTCCTAGTGGCCGGGGAATTTAATGTGCAACCAGAGAAAAAAAAAACTCTAGACCACCTTTACCCCACACACAGAGACGCGTACAAAGCTCTCCCTCGCCCTCCATTTGGCAAATCTGACCATAATTCTATCCTTCTGATTCCTGCTTACAAGCAAAAACTAAAGGAGGAAGTACGAGTGACTCGCTCAATACGTAAGTGGTCCGATGACGCAGGTGCTACGTTACAGGACTGTTTTGCTAGCACAGACTGGAATATGTTCCGGGATTCATCCAATAGCATTGAGAAGTATACCACCTCAGTCACCGGCTTCATCAATAAGTGCATCAATTACATCATCCCCACAGTGACCGTACGTACATATCCCAACCAGAAAGGGAAAGGGAAAGAAGCCATGGATTACAGGCAACATCCGCACCGAGCTAAAGGCTAGAGCTGCCGCTTTCAAGGAGCGGGACACTAATCTGGACGCTTATAAGAAATCTCGCTATGCCCTCAGACTAACCATCAATACAGGACTAAGATTTAACCCTACTACACCGGCTCTGACGCTCGTCGGATGTGGCAGGGCTAGCAAACTATTACAGACTACAAAGGGAAACCCAGCCGCGAGCTGCCCAGTGATGCGAGCCTACCAGATGGGCTAAATGCCTTTTATGCTTGATTCGAGGCAAGCAACACTGAAGCACGCATGAGAGCACCAGCTGTTCCAGACGACTGTGTGATCATGCTCTCCGTAGCCGATGTGAGTATGACCTTTAAACAGGTCAACATTCACAAGGCTACAGGGCCAGATGGATTACCAGGACGTGTACTCAGAACATACGCGGACCAACTGGCAAGTGTCTTCACTGACATTTGCAACCTCTCCCTGACCGAATCTGTAATACCTATATGTTTCAAGCAGACCACCATAGCCCTGTGCCCAAGAAAGCGAAGGTAACCTGCCTAAATGACTACCGCCCTGTAGCACTCATGCCGGTAGCCATGAAGTGCTTTCAAAGGCTGGTCATGGCTCACATCAACACCATCATCCTGGAAATCCTAGACCCACTCCAATTTGCTTACCACCCCAACAGATCCACAGATGACGCAATCTCAATCGCACTCCTCCCTGCCCTTTCCCACCTGGACAAAAGGAACACCTATGTGAGAATGCTGTTCATTGACTACAGGCCAGCGTTCAACACTTCCTGACGGGCCGCCCCCAGGTGGTAAGGGTAGGCAACAACACATCTGCCACGCTGATCCTCAACATGGTGGCCCCTCAGGGGTGCATGCTTCGTCCCCTCCTGTACGCCCTGTTCACCCACGACTGCGTGGCCAAGCACGTCTCCAACACCGTCATTAAGTTTGCTGACGACACAACGGTGGTAGGCCTGATCACCGACAACGATGAGACAGCCTATAGGGAGGAGGTCAGATACCTGGCAGTGTGGTGCCAGGACAACAACCTCTCTCTCAACGTGAGCAAGACAAAGGAGATGATCATGGACTACAGGAAAAGGAGGGCCGAACACGCCCCCATTCAAATTGATGGGCTGTAGTGGAGCGGGTCGAGAATTTCAAGTTCCTTGGTGTCCACATCACCAACAAACTATCATGGTCAAAACACACCAAGAAAGTCATGAAGAGGACACGACAATGCCTTTTCCCCCTCAGGAGACTGAAAAGATTTGGCATGGGTCCCCAGAATCTCAAAATGTTATATAGCTGCACCATCGAGATCATCCTGACCGGTTGCATCACTGCCTGGTATGGCAACTGCTCGGCATCTGACCGTAAGGCGGTACAGAGGGTAGTGTGTACGGCCCAGTCCATCACTGGGGCCAAGCTTCCTGCCATCCAGGACATATATACTACGTGGTGTCAGAGGGAGGCCCAAATAATTGTCAAAGACTCCAGTCACCCAAGTCATAGACTGTTCTCTATGCTACCACACGGCAAGCAGTACCGGAGCGCCAAGTCTAGGTCCAAAAGGCTCCTTAACAGCTTCTACCCCCAAGCCATAAGACTACTGAACAATTAATCAAATGGCCACCCAGACTATTTGCATTGACCCCCCTTTGTTTTTACACTGCTGTTACTCACTGTTTATTATCTATGCATAGTCACTTTACCCCTACCTACATGTACAAATTACCTCGACTAACCTGTACCCCCGCACAGTACCGGTACCCCCTGTATATAGACTCATTATTGGGCCCCGTGTAGCTCAGTTGGTAGAGCATGGCGATTGCAACGCCAGGGTTGTGGGTTTGATTCCCACGGGGGGCCAGTATGAAGAAAAAAATGTATGCACTCACTAACTGTAAGTCGCTCTGGATAAGAGTGTCTGCTAAATGACTAAAATGTAAAATTATTGTTCTTTTATTGTGTTACTTTTGTAAACTTTTTTTTTACACTTTAATTTATTTAGTAAATCTTTTCTTAACTCTATTTTCTTAAAACTGCATTGTTGGTTAAGGGCTTATAAGTAAGAATTTTCACGGTAAGGTCTACACCTGATTTCATTTGATTTGATTACTTATAATTTCATATTTTATATGGCGCTATACTACTCAGAATGATAGTTATTTTTGGCCCTCACCAGATTTTCATCCCTGATATTGAGTAGCCTCAACAAACACGGTTATAAAGTTCATTTGCAAGACCGACAGATATGTACGAACATGAAAATGCATTATAAATCAGCTGTGCAACCTAGCCTATACAGACATGTGATCAGAGGGCGTGGGTGTAACAGGTAAACTCGGGGGAGGGTGTTTAATAATATCCTAGTTAGTCATGTAAATCCCACCCTTTACAGGCAAAGCGCTCCAGTAGATCCCTGTCAATTTCCTGCAGCTGTGCTTGGGCGGATTTACATGAATACATTCTATCACTTGCGCTTAGCCTCCTCTATTATACATTTCCTTACTTTTGGGGGAAAGGTTACAAAATCTTTATAATGTTTTTTTCTCTTTCTCTTTCACTTCCTGAGAAAATAAGGTTTTATTTACAAGCCACCCAGTATGGCATCTTTTGTAAATTGACTCCTCAATTCTGTCCACGGGCCAGGCGCAAGAATGTTAGCTGCCTGTTTCCTGATAAGCTGGCAGAAGCTATCAACCCCCGCAAGAAGATAGTGCTCTGTATTTCTGTCATGCTTTATCATCAGCTGAGGTGAAACTAAACCGGTTCTAAGCAAGAGTAGAGGGGCCATTTCCGTGGATTACAGACTCTGACTTTAATTTCAAAGACCAATGGTGTATCCAGGGAGGGTGCATGCTTCGCTTGCCACAGATTGGCAGCAGGGCTCAGATAAGGGCTCACTCTCGTTGTTCGTATTCACCATGGGGGCCTATTGATCTCTGAGCTAAAATACATGGCAAATGGTGTTAGAGCAATGGTGTGGGTCTCCATACACCAGGCATAGCGAGCCGCGTGCCAACTCCTCTCCCCTTTGTGCCGAGGTATACAGGAAACACACTACATGAAGCCAGGAAATTTGTCAGGAGTCATTAAGGAAGGAGGTGACAGTCAAATGAACAGCTTTTAGTATTTACGATACTGTACAAAAAGCCACAATGAATGTGATTTCTACACAACTGAGCTGCATGGTTGGGATGCAGGAGATAAGTTTGACTATGATTTCTTATAGAATCCCAGTCTGTATTGAAAGAGAGAGGTCCTCTGTGGCATTTTCAGGACAATAAATGAAAAGTTTTGTCTTGCATGTCTGGTTTCATCTTGCAATATCATTGCATAGTTGTTCAAGAGTCTTTATGAGAAACCTTGGGGAATCTTTAATATTCATTAGATTTAGGAGCACAATTCATATAGACATGTCTCTCTGTCTGTGCAATTTTTCAAGAACAAATTTGTGAAACGCATAATCACAACATGAGGGCCTCTTATTTTAATATCAGTGGGTGTTATTATTAGAAAACCATTTCAAATGATATGTCACGAGGGAGCAAATATCATTTACAAATCACTAATGACTTGCAAACACTCCTCTAGCCTCCGGTGGAAGATGACGACTATACACAGTAGGCTATGAGCTCGCCATTCGGCAGAGACTCAATGAGATCCAACATTTTGGTGGGAGGAAGAAGAGGGGAGAAATCCAACGTGACACCTGTACACATAAGAAGAGTGATTCAGTTGTGATTCCCTGTCTTATCTCTTAAAAGCCAATCACTCAAACAACTCATTACTATGATTGTCTAATGGTTTTGTGGTGTTTGTTCTGAATATGCAAATGTAACACTAAAATATGTACATATCCTGTTTTGAAATGGATTTGATTTTAATATAAATTATTTAGCGGGCATTATTAATATTACACTTTGCATCTTTAAACTGGGCGGATCGAACTCACCTCAATGCCGGACTGCCTATAATTAGTCATCAATAAATTATATTCATAATGTCTGGGAAGACACTATACTAGATCCTTGATCTAATTTTACATGGACTCACTTGGTCATTAGTTCAGTATGGCGTGAATGCCATTCTATGCAAACACGAAGGGGTGGCCGGGGTGCCTGATATGGCCTGACAGTTGGTGCATCAAGCTGGTCCTTCATTAATGTTAATCAGCGCGCAATTGCAAATAATCAAATCAGTATCAAATCAATTCACCTATATGCACATATTCGAAAGCACTTAATTTTTTGTCTGTCGTCTTGGTACTTCTCCCCTCACGTTCTGAGCTGTAGAACTAAAAGTTATAGATGAACACATATATGATCGATTTTGTAATTATCATTTTATTAATTCCACTTCATTTAAGAATACATTGTTAGAAAGTTTGACCCACTAAAAGAAAAGTTGTACCGACTCTGTTGGATTGGAAACATTCAAACGTTTTGGGAATTGTAGCTAAATAGAAGTGACACAGACCACAAGGAGGAATCTGTCTTCATCACCAGCCAGACATAATAACTTAATGCAAATTGTAACTAGTTAAGCACAGCAAAATGATATGATACCATTGTCTCCCCCAGATTGGTATTATAATGTTAGCATGTGCAAAATAATTACATTTTCTTCCTGATACAATTACATTATTTGTTCTGGTTGTATTATACACCAATAAAAGCAAACATCATATTAGGATTCATGGCACTTTTTCCATTGCATTATCAATATATGGAAATAATTGTCTGCTGAGAGATTAAATTACATTATTGTGTATCTTTTTCATTCCTAATAAATAATGATGGATGGCTTTTATTTTCAGCACCACCTGCAACCATTTTATCTTCCCCTTGCAAGTTAACAATGAAACAAAAGAAAGAAAGAAACCGTATGAGAATGAACACCACAAGCAATCTAAACCTTGAGGTGGCTTTTCAATGCTTCTCAGACTCTTAAGTTTGAGTATTTGTCCTTTGTGGGAAAACACCCCACAAAGTGTATTATTTCTGTATAACAAATTGAGTCAGCTTGCCATCATCACGACTGCGTCTGTATTCATTGAATCCTGTCTTGAATAGGAGCCAGACTTAGACATGGGTAGTTAGTAATGTGTGTAGACATGACATGGGGAAGATATAGGAGTATATTCTGTATACACAACATTTCTTATTAATAAGCAAGTCTATTTTATCAGGATCTATATTCAAAGCACAGGGACACGGTCTCCAAATATCTGTGTTTATTTACAAGCTGTGTCAGTAATTAGGATATCTGTTAAATTCCTTATGGCTGATAAATGTATTGACAATGCCTCTAAGTGTGCACAGATCCACTGTGTAATCCTGCCTATGAGTAATGGTATTGAAGCTGACTTGACTGACAGAGGGGAGACATTATTAAGCAAGCTTCCTAAAGATTGTTTCCCATCCTGGCAAATGCCTTAGATTATATGTCCTCATACGGAGGCCTTTTTCTCATTTACAATTCTGTTTCAGTATAGTTTTTTTTGTTGCATAGCCTCACTTTTAATCAGTGAATTGCACTTTGTGGCGATAAGAGAATTGATTAGCTACCAGTCTTCAGAAGGCTTCATGTTTAATTGGGTTTTATTTTTTCTTAATAGTCAATACTGCTCCCTCAAACTTCTGTTGCATTTGATGCATTTGTTGGCATGCTGTTATTGGAGATAAAACAAGGTAAGGACATTATAGTCCTAGTTAATTGGCATCAGAAAGAAAAATGCTGTTATAACTTCATAACTTCTTAAGTCATGCCTTGTGCACAGCTAGACGTACACCATTGTAAAATTTACATTTTAATGAAATATTTGAATAAGTACTTGAAATTCACTCTACCAGGTCTCCCAGTTCTAAAACCAACATTTCATGTTTGTGTTTTGAATGGCAGCGTCAGGGAAATTAGCATGCCAATCATACAGATTAGGGAGGCATCAGTGTAAAGTCACAGACTGCCTCAATCAAGGTTCACTGCAGGTAAACACTGGCCATGACATGTTTAAATGATAGCTTTTTGGAAAGAGAAAGTATTACATTTAGAGGGAAATGAGAGAGGGAGACAGAGAGAGATTGAGTGTTCACACAAACATCAAACCTTGTTTCCATTTCGAATAATACGCTTTGCCAGAGTTTTGGTGGGATAAATGAGGAGTATTCTTTCAATCATGGCTCTAATAATAATGTAATAATGTAGGGTCAGGGTTAGTTAATAATCTAGTAATAATGTATTAGTTGTTTTGTTTAATTTGGTTATGGGTTGGATTCTAAATGTTCATGTGTCAGACAACTGTTGTTGTTTTTAATGACACTGTATGTCTCTCCATGGAATTGTCTATGTTAGTGTTCCTTTGTGACCAGGTTGACATCAACACATCATATAATTCTCGAGAATTTTTGACATCCAAATTCAAACAACAACTTGGTATCTTCCATTAATTCATTGTGACATAAAGCGGGAGAGTGAATTGTAATTATTCATGTTGTTTTGCATCTCTTCAATTATTCAAACTCAAGAACACTGCTTAATGTTGAATATTGGAACATGACAAAAATGCATCTTAATAGAGTTTGGCTGCTTGTTTGGGTGTCTTTCTTTTCTTATTTGGTCATGGGGTTTAGACAAAGGAAAGAATACAGATACCTGTAATTAATACCACAGTCACATATAATAATGCATTTTTCAGATGCCCACCTACTTCCTACTTACTGTAAGTCTTATTGCAGGGTTTCCCAAACTCGGTCCTGGGGACCCCAAGGGGTGCACGTTTTGGTTTTTGCCCTAGCACTACACAGCTGACTCCGATAATCAACTCATCATCAAGCTTTGATTATTTTAATCAGCTGTGTAGTGCTAGGGCAAAAAACAAAATGTGCACCCCTTGGGGTCTCCAGGACCGAGTTTGGGAAACGCTGTCTTATTGACTTGCCTGTACCCCTGAAGTACCCCCTCATGAACATTTTATCAGCAAGCCTATGGTCTCAAGAGTCTTCTCAAGTACCCCCTGTGGATAGGCCAAGTACCCCTGGTTGGGAAACACTGGATAGACAATTTAACAGTATGTATGTATGATGGTTTAGGAACAATATTATACAAAAGTTCCATATATCTATCCTATCTACAATCTCTCCATGCAGTTGTTGGGTATGCAAATTAGGCCTGACTTTGACGATACATTTCTTCTTTGCAGTTTCTGTGTTACGAGGACATGGAAAGCCATTGGAACACAATAAGGGGTTGGGTGAGGTGAGCTTGCTTTACCTGGCTGATTCATGCTAATGCTAGGAGACCACAAACCATCTGAGATAACTTACGTATTTGGCAAACTACTTGATAAACATGTATCAAAGCATGCCCCATCATTCACTATCACACAAGGTCACACTACAGTATTCATGTTTTTTTTTCCATGTCAGTATTACAATGCACAAGAGTTCCCCCTCCTCTGTAATGGTGTATAGAATACAAGGAGACGTCCAAGGCACTTTGCTATTTACCCAACAGGAGTAATTATTGTTGGCTACACACAGAGGAGTGCTATAACTGATGTGATAAGTACCTTTATTCTTTAATCAGCCCTGCACTTTCTAACTTTCCTTTGAATTGCTTGGACTCTCTTTGAAACCTAGATGCGGCTCCTAATGAAGAAGAAAGCCAGACGAGTATTCATATGTAGTCGTGGTCAAAAGTTTTGAGAATGACACAAATATTAATTTTCACAAAGTCTGCTGCCTCAGTTTTTATGATGGCAATTTGCATATACTCCAGAATGTTATGAAGAGTGATCAGATGAATTGCAATTAATTGCAAAGTCCCTCTTTGCCATGAAAATGAACTTAATCCCCAAAAAACATTTCTACTGCATTTCAGCCCTGCCACAAAAGGACCAGCTGACATCATGTCAGTGATTCTCTCGTTAACACAGGTGAGAGTGTTGACAAGGACAAGGTTGGAGATCACGCTGTCATGCTGATTGAGTTAGAATAACAGACTGGAAGCTTTAAAAGGAGGGTGGTGCTTGAAATCATTGTTCTTCCTCTGTTAACCATGGTTACCTGCAAGGAAACATGTTCCGTCATCATTGCTTTGCACAAAAAGGGCTTCACAGGCAAGGATATTTCTGCTAGTAAGATTGCACCTTAATTAACCATTTATCGGATCATCAAGAACTTCAAGGAGAGAGGTTCAATTGTTGTGAAGAAGGCGTCAGGGCGCCCAAAAAAGTCCAGCAAGCGCCAGGACCGTCTCCTAAAGTTGATTCAGCTGCGGGATCGGGGCACCACCAGTTCAGAGCTTGCTCAGGAATGGCAGCAGGCAGGTGTGAGTGCATCTGCACGCACAGTGAGGTGAAGACTTTTGGAGGATGTCCTGGGGTCAAGAAGGGCAGCGAGGAAGCCACTTCTCTCTAGGAAAAACATCAGGGACAGACTGATATTCTGCAAAAGGTACAGGGATTGGACTGCTGAGGACTGGGGTAAAGTCATTTTCTCTGATGAATCCCCTTTTCCGATTGTTTGGGGCATCCGGAAAAAAGCTTGTCCGGAGAAGACAAGGTGAGCGCTACCATCAGTCCTGTGTCATGCCAACAGTAAAGCATCCTGAGACCATTCATGTGTGGGGTTGCTTCTCAACCAAGGGAGTGGGCTCACTCACAATTTTGCCTAAGAACACAGCCATGAATAACACAGCCATGAATAAAGAATGGTACCAACACATCCTCCAAGAGCAACTTCTCCCAACCATCCAAGAACAGTTTGGTGACGAACAATGCCTTTTCCAGCATGATGGAGCACCTTGCCATAAGGCAAAAGTGATCACTAAGTGGCTCGGGGAACAAAACATCGACATTTTGGGTCCATGGCCAGGAAACTCCCCAGACCTTAATCCCATTGAGAACTTGTGGTCAATCCTCAAGAGGCAGGTGGACAAACAAAAACCCACAAATTCTGACAAACTCCAAGCATTGATTACGCAAGAATGGGATGCCATCAGTCAGGATGTGGCCCAGAAGTTAATTGACAGCATGCCAGGGCGGATTGCAGAGGTCTTGAAAAAGAAGGGTCAACACTGCAAATATTGACTCTTTGCATAAACTTAATGTAATTGTCAATAAAAGCCTTTGACACTTATGGAATGTTGTAATTATACTTCAGTATACCATAGTAACATCTGACAAAAATATCTAAAAACACTGAAGCAGCAAACTTTGGAAGACCAATACTTTCGACCACGACTGTATACTGTTGGAGCTGGGAGCTGGGAGCCATATAGGCCCAGCCTTGTTTAGACTGGGGGAGGGGGCATCCAGGCATGCCTTTTGAACAGCAGGTGGTAATTGAAACAAAACAAGGGCTGATTAGCGAAGCGTCTGGCAACTCATGATCCAAACAGTGCCGCTACAGAAAAGCCCAAACACAAGAGCCCTGGAATAAAGTGGTCATCATCTAATTAACAGAACATGTTTTAATTACTAAGTAAACCAAGCAGCGCAGTGTGTCAATTTAACTGATGTGGTAAGTGCCAGTTTACAATATCAGAAACAGACAAATAATTGGAATCTAATTACAGGCAGGTCTATTGCACACCAGCGCCTCAAGCCCATCTTAATAAACAAGTTTTTACATCAAACCATGAATAGCAAATACTGCAGGGCTGCTAATTGCCACACACTGCAATATTGGGAATGTGCCAGCTTTGGCTATTTAAGTAAAGCTCTTGTGTGGATTGCTGTTGCTCTGCCATGCTTTAATTAGAATGAAATGAAGAACAGAAATCAAGTTGTGTTAGTGAAATCCAATAGAAGTAAATAGGATGACTGGCTAATCGGCCCATTGGGTTTCTCTGAGGTTGGTTTGGTTCTAGTCATAGAATATCTCTATGCAACTCTAGTAAGCTTTGTTCACACTGCAGGCCTTAATGCTCAAATCAGTTTTGTTTTTCAAATCCGTTTGACTGTCCAAACAGCAAGTTAGGTGACCAAATCGGATTTGTGTGTGTTCAGACTATAGAGAATGATAGAGGACTCATCTTTGTAGTCCAGTGTAGCTCAGTTGGTAGAGCATGGCGTTTGCAACGCCAGGGTTGTGGGTTAGATTCCCACGGGGGGCCAGTATGAAAAATGTATGCACTCACTAACTGTAAGTTGCTCTGGATAAGAGCATCTGCTAAATGACTAAAATGTAAATGTATTTGTCCCATTATGGCATTTGTGAGTGCACGAGCAGCGCCATTGAGGCCATCTCCATTTTGAAGTAGTCATTTGACTGTCTAAAAACCACTTGACAGTCTAAAAACCACTTGAGGGCAAATAAATCAGATTTGACTGTTCAGACACATTGCCAGGAATCAGATTTGTATCTGATTTCAAACCAACTACAAATGTGGTTTGAAATGTGGCTTGAAATATCCGTTTTGATGGGCTGTTCACACTGCAGGAAAAAGAACAGATTTGAATCTGATATGCAAAAAACTTGGCTGTAGACTACAATGACTGAAATGTGAGAATACATAAATGATAACTAGATAGTTCTATGTATTGTAGGGTTTCATCCAATATTAGTTTTTTTTTTACACAATCATATTCATACAATGATTGTTCATATTGTCTACAATATAAATAATTGCTTAATTTTTCTTGCTGATTGATGAATGGAGCCTACTGTTTTATAATGAGCACTTGAACCTACAGTATCACAACACAGCAAAGCCCATAATCTGATTCATTATTTTGAAACAGTGAAATGAATGATTAGTGGTTTGATTTAATATGTTGGTTTCTCACCACAGCAGATGCATGTTGATGGATGAGCACCACAACTCTGTTGGGCTAAAAATATTTTCTCTCACTCAGTTAGGGTATATTTCAACAGCATGCCACTCAACCTTTGATGTAATCAATGTAAGACTATTATGTAATTTGATGCAGATGCACACTAAATTATTGATTTCTATTTATGCTTACTATACATACACTGAGTGTACAAAACATTAGGAACACCTTCCTAATATTGAGTTGCACCCCCTTTTGCCCTCAGAACAGCCTCAATTCGTCGGGGCATGGACACTACAAGGTGTCGAAAGCGTTCCACAGGGATGCTGGGCCATGTTGACTCCAATGCTTCCCACAGTTATGTCAAGTTGGCTGGATGTCCTTTGGGTGGTGGACCATTCTTGATACACACGAGAAACTGTTGAGCGTGAAAAATCCAGCAGCGTTGCAGTTCTTTACACACTCAAACCGGTGCGCCTGGCACCTACTACCATATCCTCTTCAATGGCACTTACATATTTTGTCTTGCCCATTCACCCTCTGAATGGCACACATACACAATCCTTGTCTTAATTGTCTCAAGGCTTAAAAGTCCTTCATTAACCTGTCTCCTCCCCTTTCATATACACTGACTGAAATGGATTTAACAGGTGACATCAATAAGGGATCATAGCTTTCACCTGGATTCACCTGGTCAGTCTGTCATGGAAATATGTTTTGTACACTCAGTGTATATTAACATACAATTTACACTTTGATTTGCAATTGGAATAACGAAAGTTGTGTTGTTTTGTGTTCTGTTTACATTGTTGTATGAGATTATAATAGCAGTTATTTTGTGATCGAATTATATTGTTTTATACTAACACAATTGCTCAGAGAAAGAGATGGTGGATCTTTAATGTTATGGGGGTATTTTCCTTCCACTTGTCCTGGGGCCCTTGTTAAGGTCAATGGCATCATGAACTTTACCAAGTACCAGGACATTAAGCCAGAAACCTGGTTGCCTCTGCCAGGAGGCTGAAACTTGGCCACAAGTTAATCGTTCAGCAAGATAACCCCAAGCACACATCAAATCCACAAAGAAATGGTTAATTGACAACAACATCAAAATAATTCACTGGCCATCTGTCTCTGGACTTGAACCCCATTGAAAACCTGTGGTTTGAATTGAAGATGGCATTCCATAAGCGCAGACGAAGGATATCAGATCTGGAAAGATTCTGTATGGAGAAATGATCTAAGATTCCTCCCAATGAGTTCTCCAATATCATAAAACATTTTAGAAAAGGCTCAGTGTCGTTATCCCCGCAAGGGGATGGGGCTGGAGTATTGAAAACATTTTGACACCTATCTTTTTGAGATTGTTAAACAAAATCTCTTTCTCTGAGCAATTGTATTAGTATAAAATAATATAATTATTCCATTTTGTTGAGCATACAATATAGCTCAGTATTTGGATTATTTTATACAGTCTTTTCTGCTAATCTTAATCAAGGGATCCAATCATTCCGGAGCCCACTGTACTGTCTATTACTGGAGATACAACATGGAAATTCAGGACCCCAAATGCTAGATAAAATATTGCCAGCAAAAAGATTGGTCGTGATTTTATATTGTTTCTATTAAATCTTGTCTTTCAATGGCTTTAATTAATAATATACTTGTGACATTTATGTATAGGAGCAATAAGCTAAGCGAGAAACAATTTATGTCACCTAAAGCTTTTTAACGAATCAATGCAACTATTTGTAATTGCTTGTTTCACAAGATTAAAAGTGCTTAGACTTGATCTCTGTCTCCTGTTTTGTGGCCAACATGACCTGTGCTTCCGTCATAAAAAAAGCAAGTCTTGGTCATCAGCATTAATTCCCATCAAGAAATCCATATCGCTAATATTTCTGGAATTTTAATGCAGTTACAATTTATAGCTTATCAAATGCTGTTACCTAAATTGATGTTAGAACAGTTTAACTGTCTCTTTTTAATTACAAGATAATTTAATGTTGAGGCTGATATGATAGTGGTGGTCATCATCACAGACTCAGAAGTCCTGCAGAAGATGACAAACAGGCCTGTATCTGTGACAATCTAACCTGCACAAAATAATACAAAAATGACAATATCATTGTATACTGTAGGTGTAATCGCTGTGAGGAGAATTTTGGAGGGGCCTTTTTCTTTTGCAGTGTCCTGCATTGGTACACACGGACAAGGCAACTATGATTTCAGTGGTTTTTGTATGCAGATCCCTACCATTTAAACCAAGTAAGAAATGACTTCAGGAAACAAACGTGAACAACCAGCATTTTATTGCATTTTTAGAATGCTTACGTCAGTTATCGAGACCGACTGTACAACAGAATAGTCTGCATCAGACAGACCAGGAATGATGAGGAGATTACAGACTGATGATGGAGGTGATGAGCAGAATCTTTAGTTAATAAACAGAAAACTACAGACTACAGCTTCAACAGAAAACTAACCTAACTGCTGAAACATTAAAGCACCGTGACAGCTGCTCTGCTGTACCCTCTTCCCTCCCTCCGCCAGAAGCACGGGTTGAGAGGATGATGGTACAACACAGTGGTGAATGACAGTGGGGTGGATCATGATTGATGGAAATGTGGCAAATTAGCATGGCCGCAAGTGTCTTGAGGGGGAATCTGATGCCACCTACACAGAGCACAGCAAGGTCAAAAGGTTACTCGATTCGGGTTGATATGTCTTGTTAAAAAATCAACATATATCAAGGATGAGTACAGAGTCTGATTCACATCAAACTTTTAACCTTTAACCTTTGTGCTCCACTTAAGACTGCTACCTGCTGTGCTTGTCTATACTTATCATGAAAAAATTAACACATTTCCAAACAGTTGAGCTAAAGAATAACTAAAAAGCAGTATGTATGTCACCTAATGGGGATGGACTGATGATGATGACATCTCTGATGATGTATGTATGAATTAATTCATTCCTCTGGAATAAAAACAAAGCATTTAACAAATATTCTCTACATCTTGGCACTGCATATTTTTCTTCTTTTTCCTATTAGTTTCATATAAAATATCATTAGATTGATACACCCTTATATTATTACTGACCACTTAACTATTATTTCTCATCTCTGTGACCCTGGAATTAGTCATGCAAGATACCTCAGTCTTGTAGAGGAAACATACCTGTCTGCCCTTTCTCCAAGCAGTAATCTTTAACATATAGCCACAGAAGGCAGTGGTTGGACCATCAAAAGGAAGTATCAAAAACAGCTTAACACAAGGAAGAACAAAATCTGTACAAAATGCTTAGATCAATGATAACAGAGAAAAGTCTGTTTTCTATTTTACAGTTTAAAATCCTAAATCTGGGATAATCCCCCACCCTGCCCCCGCCCATCTCACACAGATGTCTGCATGTATGACTTTTTAAAGCAAGGATTACTAAGTAAAATACATTTGCAGTACAGTTTGCTATTCCAATACATACAGCAGTTTTTCAAAGCTATTTTATAGTTAATACAAAGCAGTTGCGATAAAGCAAAAATAATAACACAAATGTATTTTTGATCTTTGAAAGAAACAAGGAAAGAAAATGACAAGCAAAAGACATAAGGCTATACTAACGACCTACTGTTGTAAAGCCCACGACCAAATGACTGACAATAGATTGTGAAAAATGGGATCAAATAAAGTTGGGTGATTTCTTCATGAAATAAGGCCTGAGGTTTGGATTGGTTTTGCACAAAGGATGAGACCCTCAAGATAAACATGATCAAATTTTGTATTCTTATAATTTTTTTGGTTTAAAAAAATGTTTTTTCACTCTCTACAGTTTTGGACTACACATGCAAGACATACAACTAAGTGCAACTGAGTGAAAAACATTTTTTTTCTCTTTTAATTTAATCATTCCCTATAGGTTTGAACTGAGATCTGTGTACTAACAGTTTTCTCATGCTGTTATCTTTAGTAATGTCAAGCTACACATGCTGAGAATGTTCTAATCTACCAGCTTTTCCCCCTTTAGAATACCAAGCAAACCAGCAAAAGACTGGCTTTGGCTGAGCTCGAGTTGTTCTCACGATTCCCAGTCCGGCTGTTACTGACCCATCCCACAGCTGCCTGCTATTGGATATTAAATACATTTTCTGAAAACCACAGATTGCCCTTTTCATTAGTAATAGCAAATGCATGGTGAAATGTTAAAATAACTGCCATAAAGTACCTTGTACCCAGCTTATTAGTTGACAGGAGTGTTTTTTAATATAAAAAGTAATACGTTGACAGAAACTAAACACAATCATAAAGCCTTGCCAATGTTAACAAAGAACAGTAGAATCCCATCAAGATAGCAGGATTCACTAAAGAGTGGCATACAATCGTTGGAAAGGGTACAAATCCATAAAGAATAAAAAAATTAACAAAATATTTAATCATTGTGTGGTCCAGTTGAAGTATAGAATTCTTTTCACATTGTTCTCTGCAAAGCTCTCCTGTCTACTGATAAATCATCATCATTATAATCTCCTTTTATCCATCCTCTTATGTTGCACAGTAATCTGCTGCTGATAGATGGATAGAGTGATCCCTTTTCCTCCCATTGGTCCAAAGACCATGCTCCCCTAATTTGGTCATAATGTTTGTCTGACTCTGCATCTCCCTTTCAGTTTTGGTCACCGCAAAGTCCTGCAGCTACTATACTCATCAAGAGACCCCTTTGGCTTTAAAGGTAATGACAGTCCAACTGCTTGAGGAGCATCCTCTCTAATCAATGTGCCATTGGCTTAACACAGCTGAGACTATCCTCCATCTTTAGATCCTTTCACATCCAATGGGAGAGAATGGAGGATATTTGGCCTTATCTGCTATTGCATGAAACAGAGAACATCGTTTTTACTTTGTAGTTTATCTTTGGTAGTCACAGAACAAGATATCCGACACATCAACAACTAAATACAAAAGTAAAACTAAAAACTGAAATAATAATAATAAATTAAAAATGCAAAGTGGTTGCAGTCTTTAAAAAGTCATTTTTGTGAGTCTTTGTACGAGCATATTCTGTTTCATATCATATACCAAACCTAGGATCAAGTCCATTTGTATTCAGCCTCACAGCGCCACAGTTCCTGCATCAATCCCATCCACTCTATTGCAGGGCCTACGTCACTACTCTGACTTGGTCATTGGGTTCTGCTGATGTTGACCCGACTGTACCAGATCATCAGTTCCCTTGTGGTGTGGGTGGGCGTCTGGGGCCGTAACATGGCTGCCAAATACTGGAATGAAGCAATGATCAGGTCTTATTGCCCGTCTTGGGATTATCCCTAAATTAAGGACATTAATATTTCATCTGATGTGTGTAATTATTAATAATCACTCAAAACTGAGAGAGACAACTGGTCATGCATATGGTAAAAAACATTAAAACTATAGGGAATGCACTTTGATATCTTCAAGCATGGCCAAACAATCCCTCCATGAATGAAATTACAGTGTGGAAAACTAGACACGTTTGATCTACAATGACAGTTGTGTTCAGGAATCACAATTAGTTGGTCTAAAATATTATCTTTGTCCTGCACACCTGACATTTATTTCTAAAACTGGGAGCTTGCGAATGATCAGAAATTTGGTTGCAGCTAACATGCACTGCCGTGAAGGGCTGTTCTCCAATATAATTTCATGAGGATAAATCATAACCTGCATGATTTCTCTGTCATTCATTCTCATCTTAAATTAAACTTCACTGATGCGTGGAGAGAGCCTTCATTACGAGTAGTGCATTGCAGATGGACTTCATGAGCTTGGGGGGGTTGGGGTGGGGATGGACTACATGTCAGGGAGGTGGCATTCTGAAGCATGTGGAATAAATGACAGAAAAATACTACTTGGTATTTGACATTCTGCTTCATGTAAAAAACTACATCGAGACAACATGAAAGGAAATCATATAAACATTCATCAAGTGCTGACCATACAGAATCTCCACAGCATGGGCATGAGGTCTGATCAGTTAAAGAAATCAAATGCAATAACAGCAATGTACAATGAAAAAGACATACATTTATATTTTAAAACCCTCACCCTCAAAACACACCAAAAAACATCCCTCCCACCCTAGATGGAAGCAAACCAATGAAGTTTTGAAGGCAGTGACAATGAACAAAATCTACACACACACACACAGTGTAAATTAAATGTCAGTCAATATCTCTTGAGTTTATGGGCATATGTGTGTGTGTGTGTGTGTGTGTGTGTGAGAGAGAGAGAGAAAGAGAGAGAGAGAGAGAGAGAGAGAGAGAGAAAGAGAGAGAGAACCCCTCTGCAGTCCGTGCTCAGTGTGGTTGAGTGGGCTGCATGCAGTCCATACTGGCTGCACAGTGCAGGTCCAAGTCCATCCTGGATTTGAAACCACCACACTGACCAAGAAGAAGTCCCCAGTACCAAACATGTCCATCCAACGCATGTTGAGTAGAAATTACTTTTTTTTTTTTTCATATTTTCGTTCACTTAAACCAAAAAGTAGATATAAATCAAAAATACTCCCAAGTGGGACGTATTCTCGTTCTTGTGTTTTTCACTATGTATTTAATGGCACTAAAAGTCAGTTGGAAACATTTGATAGCTGTCATCAGAAGGCTGAGACTGCAGTCTTGTATCTGTGTTATCTGTGACGTTGTGGCGTCTCACAGATGACTAAGGTTAGTTCTGCCTCTGGGATGGGCCCCTGGGGGCCTTACAGCATGTCATCGTGGCCCTGGTCATCGTCGTAATCTCTGTGGTGATCGAAATCTGGACTGTGGTTGGCCGTCGTCACCAGGGAGAGGGGGCCTTCGTGGTCCTCCGGGTCCAGTGGTTCCTCTTTAATGTGATGACTGCGTGGAAACAGAACACAAACAGACAGGGGATGTTCCAGTTAGTTTATCTTTAGCTGGATAAACCCTTGTTGAACCTTTCATTCTCTGTCGAAATGAGAATCACAGACATGTATTGATTCAGAAATTAGGAACAAAAACAAATGAGTGGCTCTAATGAATCTCTGAGAGGCGCCTCACTGGGCTGGGCTGGTGTTGATGATAATTTCACCTTCTTTTGAGGTATTCCAATCCCAGGAAACCTGCAGGCTTTACTTTCATAGCAGCTGACAACTGGGTATTCACTTAGAATTGATAAATGAGGAAGATTAACAACGTGCGACGGGGAGAGAGAAGAATGGACTCTGCGGAGGGAGCGAGTGGGCTGTTGTCAGCCTCCTGGTGGCGGTGGATCAGTGGCGTGCTGTGTGTTCCCCTTCCTACTCGTTAACATGCACAACCTGCGAGGCGGGTCTCCAGAGGATGACCCCGAGCCGGCTTCTATCATTAATCAACTTCAAGCAAACACAGCGACCAGACACCGCCATACATGCTTTAAACTCCAAAATGAATGCATATTTTCACCAAGTGTCAATACAAGAAGAAGAGCACTGGCAGGAAGGTGCGCGAGCAGAGCAGAAAGGCACACTCAACACAACACTGTGATATGAAACAGAGCCCTTATGAGAATAATAACGCTGTCAGTTGTAAACAAGGCAAAACATGAACCCAGCCCACTGCCTGGGCAAAGGAGGCGCTAAAGAGATGAGATCTGCCAAATTCTCATTACAGAAACACTGCAGGAATAAAGCACACGTGAAGGAGGCCCGACTGGCACAGAGAGGAGGTAGTACATTATTTGTAGCTGCAGGATATTTCCCATTCGAACCATTTATTTTTAGAAATGGATACATGGAGTCAAATATCGATATAATATCATCCAAAAATAATATAGCGATATGTAACTGTATACATTTATTTCCCACATCACTAGATGTCAGTATGAGACGCTGAGCCCATTTTGACCAGCGACCAGGGACATGCATGTTCCACCCCAGTCTCATTAGATTTATTTACCCACAATTGTCAAACAAATTTGATTTATTTACCCTTTGATGGGTAAATAAATGGACAAGCTTTCAATGCAAATGAGCTGACAATGTTTGGTGTTATAAAACAGGGAGAAAAGTAAAGTCAGCTTTTCTATTGGTTTCAGATCAAAGTAACTCCACAAGTCACATCGCCTCAGGTCTCAATCCCTAGCTGCAGGGCAAACATGAAATTGTTATTATTATGCTACTGAACTGCATGCTGATTCCACACTCTGCTTTTAATTAGCTGGCTGAGGCTGGATACCTGATTATAGTCTTCCTGTAAAATAGAACAGCCTTGGTTTCCTCTCTGTGTTAAAAGCCTAACTCTGACTAAGACCATGCAGGGCTGTGAGATAGGCAGCTGGTAAACACCTGTAAGGCCTGGGCCACTCCATAGCCAGCCTGTTGTCTGTACACTAGTTGAAGAGCTGTGAGGTTTTGGGTCTGTGAGCCAGGTTTGGTTCGGGTGGGACGAGGATGTTGCGATTCTGTAGCTTGTGTGAGGTGCATCTCTCAGAGAATAGAGAGGAGAGAAGGAGCCGGCTTTAGAGTGATAGAGGGTGCTAGCTAGTAAACCTGAACGTTTGTTTGAAGGCGTGCTGCTTCATAGAAGATAGAAGAAATGTGGCTTTGCGTGAACGCACTGAAGTTGAACGCTCTGACACATTTTGTACTCATATAAAGCTTATCCACATACAGTAATTGTGAAAAAGCTCAGAATATGGGCTTTATCAGCCTCAAGATAAAGAGAGGGAGAGACACAGGCAGCCTTTGGGCCAGCACACCCATCCTGTCTCTGCCTTTCCTGTTCCAGAGCGATGCCCAAAGCTATGTTCACAGTGATTAAGGATGGCACTTTTCTCCATTTCGCCACAAGCTCAATACTGCACCTTTTTGTTTTCCGGCACAATTTCCCTCTAGCTCTGATGTTGTACGGGGCCATCCCTAAATCTAGCATAGCTGCACATCGGTGTTCTGCCCCACATCTGGAAACGATGCTGCCTGCCCCGTATTATTTTAGGCTTCAGACAACTTAGCAGACACTCCTATACAACAAGTGAATAGGGAACTGCGGTTTCCAAGCCGACCACAGCTTTCCTACATGGGAATCTTGGACTATTTCTTCTAGACTAATTATGCTTTATTGTTGTTTTTCTTTCGATGGCTCACAGGGTTTTGAACGTGTTGCAGCTCATGTTTCAGTGTGGAGGAGACAGCAGCTTTGTCACTATGCTTTCTGGCATTTTGTAAATATTTTAACAAATTGAAGAGGTGATTATGGCAGGACTCAGCAGACAGCATGACACATTTTTGAACCGTAATAAAGGAGAGTTGATAAACTTTGTGTTGAAATAACAGAGGGCTCCGGTCTTTTCTTCCCGGCCTTGCCTGGCTTTGAAACCTTCCAGAAGGTGGAGTTTCCATTTTCAGGGAGGGCTGCAGCCACAGTCCTGACCCATCATTCATCTGCGCCAATATCATCCTCTCTTTATTTATAATCCTTTTTAGCACTGTTCATTTAGTATAACATTTACATTTAATATCAAATTCTAAAGCATTTGGGTGGATATTTAAATGTTCTATCAAAATCCATTATATTTGGAATCTATTTGAATCAGTGGAGACCAGCTGAAACTCTTTCCTTCCCTCCAGTCTTAAACAAATACTGTAGATAAAAAGTAAGGAGCCACTCACATAGCTGGCAAGGGAGAGCGTCCTGGACTGCTGTCACTACCGTTGCTGTTTCCATGGTCCATCGCTCCGTTCATCTCCTCTCGGATGGCATTCGCCAGGGAGTTGAGGGTGGGACTTCCAATGGAAGCAGTAGTGTATAGAGGTATGTTGTTTTCTGCCATTGAAGCCTGAAAAGCATGCACAGTGTTAAAACGGTGAAACGGAAGAAAACTGTCAGCACTTTTCAGCCTGCCATCCCACCACCCGTACATCCAAAACAAGGAAGAGTGACCAGGAATAGGAGGTGGACACAGTGTTATGTTTATTATTTCCTGCCTTTCTTTCCCTCACAGTAAAAGGGTAAAAGGTAAAGTAGTGAACGCCCAGAGAGCTTGAGACTGAGTCAGTATTCACATTTACCTGGAAGGCTGCAGAGAGAGCCGGCCCATAACCCAAGCTGGTCTGGATGTTCTTCACTAAGGCTGGACTTCTGCAGACAACAACTTTAGTTTAGAAAATGCTCATCATTCATTTCATACAATTCATGCAATTTTATCAATCACCAAAAGCACACAGAATAATTTCAATTCATTGTAAGGAAGACAAAACAGGTTGATGGAAGCAGGTTGTGTAAAAGCATGATGTATGAAGGAAGAGCTGAACACAGAGGCATGATGGGAACACAGAGGCATGATGGGAACACAGAGGCAGAGCATGCAGGAGGTGGGGGGCGAGGGTCTGGGGGGGAGTTGGGGGTCAGCAGGCAGGGTGGGCCAGGCGGAAGTGCTTACTGTACGAGCAGCTCATCAAAGTTCTCATCAGCGGTGTATTTCCGAGGGCGGCCTCGCTGTACGTGGCGGCCGCGTTTAAACTCCTCATCATCAACAGTCCAAAAGGACCCAAACTCATCCTCTACTCTCACAAAGCACTTATGCAGGGAAAGGTTGGTGCGAATGGCACCCTGAGCGGGAGACAAGCATCAGGGCAGCCAGATGCAGATGCAGTGATCACAACACAACAACACAGGGACAGACAGACAGATAGACAGAGGGACAGACAGACCAACACCAGTCACAGACAGAGGGACAAGGGAGGAGAGGGAGATGATCAAAATGAAAATAAGCACAAGCCAATGTGGGTTTTGGTACACCACCACGGGTAGGACACTGAAAGCATGGGGGATGCTGCACACTAAAGCAAACAGCGACTTTGG
This sequence comes from Coregonus clupeaformis, assembly GCF_020615455.1. Taxonomy (NCBI): domain Eukaryota; kingdom Metazoa; phylum Chordata; class Actinopteri; order Salmoniformes; family Salmonidae; genus Coregonus; species Coregonus clupeaformis. The sequence goes on from NC_059203.1 coordinate 44,435,452, forward strand.
GGGACATCGTGGCACGCAGACAATGACATGGAGCAGCCTCTTCCCATAGATCCACAACCAGACAAACGCCAGAGTCGGCCAGAGATGGCAGACCTACCCACTGATCTTTTGTGGCCTTCTCTTTTGGAACTCTAGTTCATCCACTGTCCACACAGCCCCTTTAACGTTTTCTACTCGCACAAAACACTTGTGAAGACTAAGATTATGCCGGACTGCGTTCTGCAGTTGGTGTAAAAAAAAAGAAGGGAGAGAAAAATTCTATCAACACAAGAAAATGTCTAATCATGAACCATTTCATCTCAGAGAAGAAACATTTATAGACAGGCACATGATAGAACCTGGACATAATACAGTACATTATTTCAAGTATCAGTGATATATTGGCAGTAGACTGCCAAAAAGTTTCAAATGACAAAAACATTGTGGAAATATTTTCCAGTTACTATGGCAATACAGTTTCATTTCATCAACATCCTTTTAAAATATCATTCATAGAGCTTTAATTTATGATGAGCCATTTGAGAAGAGCCTTCTGTAAGACCTTGATAACAAAAACCCAGACTGAACAAAGACCTTGATCAAATAAACCAGTCTGTTTGGTTTGTCAGTTTCAGTTATGACCTTACCTACAATTTAACAATAATGGAGAAGACACATTTCCAAAAGCTTTAGCTTTTGGGTTATATGATAAGCTTTTTCATAAGACCATTGGCAGAGTATGCAGGTTACTTTTCTTAAAGTGGCAATCAGCAGTTGAAACAATAACAAAGCGCCACTGTTTCGGTAAAAAGCTGAGGGATGAGGCTGGAGAATTCAAAGACAGAGCTATGGATGCAAACGGTGACCATCCATGCTAACAAAATCATAGTTTTAACCATGTTTTGAGGGTATACAGTGTTTGTTAACATTTACTTTGCTTAAAATATGCGTAAAAGAAGCTTATACTTTGGGTTCTGATGTGGTACGACAGTTAAACTAAGCTCATGAGGCATTTATAAGTTATATTGTTTGAAGAAGTGCACTTACTGTGATCAAGATGTGGTTGTCCCACTGGCTATCCTAAGTTGAATGCACCAATTTGTAAGTCGCTCTGGATAAGAGCGTCTGCTAAATGACTTAAATGTTAAATGTTAAATATTATTTAAGAATCAATGGGTACATCTAATTTATTTATAAGTCCGAAAATGGATGTAGCAACTGCAGATTGCCCCTTTAAATAAACCAATCACTGACACATGAGACTGACACATGAGATTGGAACTCCGTATAAGTATTGGTCCTTTGTCATCTGAGTGCTTTATTGAGTGTGTGTGTGTATGTGTGTGTGTGTGTGTGTGTGTGTGTGTGTGTGCGTGCGTGTGTGTGCGTGTGTGTGTGTGTGTACGTGCATGCATGCATGTGTGTGTGTGCATGTGCATCTCTATGCTACACTCTCAGCAGTGTTTCACAGTGTGGGATTTGGTGTTTAAAACTTCATTGTGCCCCTATGGTAGGGCTGTCAGCGGAAGTTAAAAAGAGAGGACAGTGAGCTGTGGAGGGGGGCTGGTGGGGGGGGCTTGGGGGTTTATTCACAGCTGCACTGTGGATACGCTACACTACAGGCCCTCCCTGCCTTATGAGGGTAGCCTTCAATGCTTCATCACTCTCTTTTCTCCTACTCCTCCGCTTCTCCTCTCTTTCTAACCCCTCTCTTTTTCTCTCTCTGTTTCTCTGGGGTTTGTCTGCCTGTGTGTGTGTGGCCCAGTGGAAAAGGTGTTCTCAGTTTAAATTCTGTGGGAGGGTCTCGGCCAGGAGTCCCTGGCAGCACTGTGGAGCGTTAAACTCATGCCACCCACCACCAAAAACATCTCCAAATATTAGCTGGGGATTTTCTTTTACAAGAATGCACAATTTCCCTCATCATTTTTCTGCGAGGTTACAGACAGTGTTTGTGTTAGAGGTGTCTCTATTCGGATAGAATAAGCAGGCACAGTTATGAATTGGGTAAAGGTTCATTCATTGCTTTTAAACTTGATATATTTGACTATCATTTAATTCCACAAGATCAACACAACAGTCCCTGCCCTTTATATTAGTCTAAGGAAGTCAAAGTGAAGAGTTATTTTACCTTCCATGTTGCGGCATTGCGCCTGAAATATGCAAACATTCGTGTGAACCAGTTGTAAATTTCATTTAGTGTTAGCTGCTTTTCCGGTGATTCAAGGATAGCCTGGAAAAAAGAGACAGAAACAACATTTAACATTTTGTTCACTCTGAAAAACAATCTATTATTCACAAGTGGCATGAAGGTTGTGTGTGCTCTCCTGAAAGAACCCAGACTACAGTGCATCGTCTGTCCGTGTGATGATGTGGATGATGTGTGCCCTCTCGCTTTCTTTATGGAACACTGTCTGGTTCCCATTCAAATCTCACAATTTGAATATATTTATTTTTTCAGTGTAAATTGAGGGAAGCAAAAACAATTCTCAGGCAGATTACAGGCCAGCAATTATGACAGGCTCAGATAAATTCCTGAGATCACAGATTACTGCGGGCTGGCCGATAATTGACTGGCCATCTTAAAACAGGTTCGTCCCTACTGTTGTGTGAAATGAATTTCATAATAATCACATCCACTGTAATGCTTAATCAAAAGCAAATGTTATATATGGCCGTTTTTGGAGTCCCGAGTGCATTCTTGCACTCATTTGCAGATGGTTAATCTTCTGCTGCGCGTCTAAATTGTATTTGAAATTTAACAAGGAAGGGAGAGAAAATAAGTGGACAATAAGCAGTCTGTGTCTTGGCTGAATATTTATCTACTGCGTGTTCTGTTAACCACAGAAGCCACTGAAGCAGATTAAAGGCCCTATTCCTTTAAGTGACAGATTAAATACATTGCAAGTTACCAGCCCAGAGAAGAGCAGAGTGGAGGCATCCGACCAAAGGATCCTTACCTGGCGTATAAGCGAGGCATATGTGAAGGGAGGTCTGACTTCAGCGTTCATGTAGAACTCTTTGTTCTGGACAATATCTGTACAAAGGGAGCAAACACAACATACAGACGAACATAGAGAAAGGCCATAGTCAGTAGCTATTATAGATACGTTTCCAGTCTGCTAGATTTGAAATTGTATGTGCGTGTGTGTGTGTGTGTGTGTGGTATATGCGTCCAGTACCTGGGGAAATGGGCATGTTGTACTTGTCAGAGTAGCGCCGGCGCATGGGGCCCACGCTGTGGTGGAGGCTGTTGGGGGTGATGACGGAGTGGGCCTGGGACAGGGGCGTCAGGGGGGCCGTGGGGGTGGTAGGGGTCTGGGGCAGGCTCAGAGGGGGCGAGGCCTCAGGCGGGGCTGTTTTGGACAGGGTGACGTTGGACACCAGGTTGAGCTGGGAGGGAGAGTAAACAAAACAAAACACAGACAGACAGACAGACAAGAGCTCGTTAATTACCCAGCGTCTCAGACGCCTCATTGGCTAGTCTGATCACAGCTGTAATTATGGGCAACCCTGAGGATGATCCGTGAACGGTCGCTAAACGTTTAGAAAACAACCAAGGAGTCCTGCTCATTCTCTAACGGCTCAGCTCCCAGCTCTCTGTTTTCTTCCCTTTGTTTGATCTACTGGCATCACATCCCCGTGGCGACTGGGCGGCCCTAACAGCCCTGACAAATGACAATGTGATTCTTACCTACCGCTGAGCAGCTACTAATAAGCCACGGAAAGGAAGCGGCCAATCTGGGCTAATTACAAGCTGAAATTGTATTGTAAGGACTCTAATTAGGAGATGCTTATGGAGGTGATCTGATGATTAAATGCTGTATCTGAATGACCCCATCACCTGGGCTGTCTGGCGCAAGACGGATCCCAAATATTTGGTAGAGAGGGAGAGTGAGAGGGGTGGCTTTTCTGTCAAGGGTGGGGGTGTGGGGAGGGATATTAGTAATAATGGCTACAAGGTAAACGAATTAAGCCAAGTGCTCTGAACGTATACCATGGCTTCCAGCAGCTGTGGCTGCTTCCAAACACTGCCAAGCCTCCACAGTGGAGCAGCAGTCAAGTGGAAAATTCGAGTCTGACCCATTGCTCCAGCTATTAATTTGCAGGAAAGCTAATGACACATATACATATTCCCACAAAATTGTTCTAATTGCTCATTTGCCGAAGGAGGCCAGTTCCCAAATTAAACATGACTTCAGTCTGCAAGGAATGAGGGGAGGAAAAAACAGAGAGAGAGAGAAAGCGAGAGAGAGTGGGCAGGAGGAGTCTCATCTTTGACAATCATTTGTGGATTGTGCTAACAAATGTATGAAATGCCAAGGTTGTCAATTGCTTTGGAGGTATCAGATATCTAATTTTAGCTGATAATGGTTGTAGGTGACAGTGGAGATGCAGGGCTTGCAGGTGAAAGTGAACAGACAGTGTTTAACATCTCAACCCCCACATGGATCCTCCACGGCCACCCAATTACCACAACCCTATTAGCAGTCATTACCACCAAGATGGCCCCACATGATAGACAGGTATATAATAAAGATATCTGGGGCTGCCTGCACGGCTGGCACCACTGCTATATTCATCCTTGACATGACATTGACTTAACGAGGTTACGGCTAGTGTGATTTTTTGAATTAATTGTAGTCTGTGTATTTGTATTCATTTGCATTACACCTGCTAAAACATGGGTATTGTGTCTGTTTTTTTCTGCATCAATAGAGATATGTGTAAATACAGCATGTAATGTTTATTAAGAATTCTGAGGCCAGAATATCCCTTTTGGCAGAGTTCTACACAAATGATGTGTTTCACAATTCATGTAAGCACATAAATGTATACGGTACATTCACTACTGTACGAGTGTGTTATTCTAAATCAAGGGCCAAATAAATCACACTTGTGTTGGTTGTTTTCTGACACAATACTATCAATAGACCTATTTTCCTGTGGATTAGCAGTCTTTGTTTCATGTTTCATCCATATTCCCCTGCCAAAAACAGTGAGTGGCCCTCAACAATAGGCCAGACAGCCTGGTAATAGCCTTTCTTTCTTTCCCTCAGCATTTGGGCTCACTCCAGTGCAGAGACAAAATGAGACTTCAGACAGAAATTAATTAAATGGTAATTGGTGATCTAATTATACTGGCTTTGACTTGCCAAACTGCTAAAGAAAATAAACAAAAAGTCCCTCCTTAATTATGTACTGCAAAAAGGTCAGACTTCTGACAAGAATGCTTAGTGACACCAACTACAGACACCCACCCCCGCGTGGGCCCACACAAAGACAAACACAAACACACACGCATGCACACACACACTGACTGTTTATGCACAGTATTGTCTTCATCTTTTTTTTTCTCTTTTTTTTTTTTACAGCTCATAGGAATAAATTCAATTATATTCAGTTGACACTGTGTATGTACAGTATCTGTTACGTATTTAATTAGGACTAACTGTAAAATAGTAACTGTAAAATGGTAACTGTAAAATAGTAACTGTAAATGGTAACTGTAAAATAGTAACTGTAAAATGGTAACTGTAAAATGCAGGCAATTGCTGTTGTTTGATGTGACTGAATGTTTTTTCTCCCATCAACACCCACTCCCTGAACAGTCTATAGTCTAAAGCCAGGTCTAACTCAGAGGTCATCTCCAGCTCTTGTCTAACTGAGAGCTCCAGCTGGGACTCAGGCCCTGACCTGTGAGATTCCCCCACTGATCCAGCCACCGAGCCACACCACAGCTAGACACATTTATCATAGCAACTACCAGCACGCACTGCACCACCGCTGGAGAATGCAGGAAATGTATTTATTTGAATAAAAGCAGCACTGGTCTGGTACCCACCCCGCAGAGCTTTAACACAGAGCCCTGACACAACCATTCCCACTGGCCCTGGGGAGAGGAGAGGTAGAGAAGTCAAGATGCTATCTGCTGCCCCAGCCACTTTTCATATACAAATGTCCATGTGGCAGGCACTCGTTCCGAAGCCTAATCTACACAATCAGTGTGTGTGACAGAGGCAAAGCTCCAACAAGCAGCCTATTGTCACATCTCCAGGCACTTTATGTTGACTGCCTGCCTTCCTGCCTGCCTTCCTGCGCTGTGTGGCGTGCTGTACAGAGACTCTGCCCGTCAATAGCTCCAGACTGACTGTAAATAAATGATTGAGGCTTTGAAAGGAACTCGTCAGAGGAGAGGTTCTCTCTGTGTAAGTGTGTAAGTGTGTGAGTGTGCCTCTGTGTGTGTGCCTCTGTGTTCAGCCCAGCAGTGTAATGGCCCTCATGCCTTCGGCACTATGAATGAACTGTCACAATGACTGAACTATGGTAATGGGGCTCCTTCTTAAACATGACAAAATAGCAGTATGCTGTATGTTAAGTGGTACCCCTATAAGACAAGGATTAAACAGTAAGTTATATCATGCTGATATAAGACACATGGTGTTATGGTCCGAAAAATGTGGCAAGATAAGGAATTGAACAGCCATCACAATTGCTCTTAATTTGAGAAACATGTTGTATTTCTGAAGCTTATTTGGTGGAATCCCCAGTATACCATCTTCACAACCAATTGAAGATGTTGAGGAGATTTTTCAATTTCAAAGAAACGTCTATATTTTACCATGCTACAGAGGTCTATGGTGTCAGCTCATACCAACACTAGTTCAGCCACTACTGAATGCTATTACCACGTGCTCTGAGTTAATCATCAGAACAAAATTGAATCTGGGATGTCAAAATATGTGATCCAAACAATATTAAGTGCTCCTCTCAAGTGAGCAGCTGCTTTTGTTTAGCAGATAAATAAAGAGATGAGGAAATATTTTAATAAATATATGTGTGGCAATTAGACAAATGAGAGAAGAGGAGGACGGAAAACAGGCATATGATAGAGCTTTTACTCACTGGCTGTGGGGTGGGTTTGGGCTCTGTGGATTTAACGTGGAGATGCGTCATCATGGCTTGAAGACGTTCTTTGTCTTTTGCTAGCTGTAATGAGAAGGAAAAAACAGCCATTAAATCCTTTATGAACAAAAATCTAATTCTCTGTAGTACAATCCAATACATGATGTTCTTTCTCACTGTATGTCATATATCCAGTAGAAAGTAGTTTTTTAATATGTTGTTCTGATTATAAACCTTTGTGTATTTTGATACCTTAATGTTCATGCACAAGTCTACCTGGCGATGTCTCTTCTTCAAGGTTAAACTATACTCTAGGTCCCATTGCCAATAACAAACCCTAGATCTGCCTACCTGTCCTAAACTGTCCACTATGTCTTACAGTAGCTGCCAGGTCACATTATAGAGATACGCTGGGTTAGGAGGCGGAATCAGGATGTGTCTGATAAACTTGCACACTTTGAGTCGCTCTCAATGACACACAACCAGAGCATAAATAATAAGTAAGATGGTAGTGTTGTGAAATGCTTAACTGAACTTGTAACCTCGTTGTTCGAGGTTAAAATTCTGTTAATCGTCATTGCTTTGTACTCTTGATAAATGGAAGTGTATACAGCATTGAATCTGTTATACATACAAATGCCATTGATTACAATGCCTGCTTAGCAGCAACAACAACAACAAATTACACAAAAATAACAGTTAATGGCATGGTTCGTTAGGTCTACCTTTCAGTTGTAATATAACATGTGCAAACCTTCCCCAAAGACACCTGATTCCTGCCTAGTGGGCATTGTGACCAGTTAGTGTTCAGACCCACCTCTCCACAGCCCTTACTTACACACACTAATGTACCAAAATTGTGCCATCCCTTTTTCCATTAGCGCATACTTAATGTACATATGTATATTTTCCAGGGTCCCTCGTATGGACGAAGTGCCTATCAGGCCACTCATAGGGAGGACTACATTAATATTCCTGATCACTGTTATTTGTGAGAAATATGGTATCGTATCTTTTTGTTCCAATAAACCTAGTCGACACTGAGGAAGCCCATCGTTGGCTGCTGCCTGAGCATTTCAATAAGTGTTTTATTGTTGGTGCCAAACAGTTTAAAGTCATAAATAACCTTAAAACCCAGTAAAATTCTAAATGTAATTATCTTCTCTACTTAGCCCCGGAGCCCTTCATATATCTTTGTCTGGCTGTCATGCATACATAACACATTTTTAATGACTGGTTACTCACAAATGTACAAAATAATTTCATTCTTTCACCCCCCTCAATGTGTGACCCATGGTTCATATCTGCGAAATGGGGGGAGCGGGAGGGGGGAGCGGTAGACAGAGGAAGTGTCAGGAAAGGAGCCACGCATATTTGGGTGAAAACGAGAGACAATACCTGTAGTTCCAGCTGCTGTACGACCTGCATTTGCACCCGACACTGGGCTGTGCTCCTGTCGTCCAGGGCGTGCTCATTGTTGAGATGCCTGAGAGGAAACAGAACAGAGAAAACAAAGATTCTGAGCTCAATGTGTCTTCACATGGTTTTAATGCAGCCTTTTATACAATTTGATCCAAATCCTATAATGCTTTATGTGATTACGTGATCTAGTAATACCTCTGTATGGGTACTGTGGGAATAAAGTAGGAATGGTGAACACACATGCTGATAATAATGAGTAAATACTGTGCAGATCCAGAAATATAAAACTACCCTAATATTACCAGGATTTATATAACAATATCTGCATAACCTGAAAAGGAATTCTTTAAGCAAAGAAGAATGGAATCCATATTTCATGAGGTGGCCATATCTGCTCAAACTTAACTTCATAGCTAAGAAAAATGACTTAAGAATTTCAGGTTGGATTAATTTTGGAAATTATGCAGTGTTTCACTGTGCAACCTTTCTTTTCAAAGATTTCTGGTTGGCATATTCTCCTTATTTTGGTGGCTTTTTTAGTTAATTATGTCATCAAGATGAAGAGAACTCAAATGAAGCCAGAAGGAAAGGCAAAGGACAACAAGAAGAAGAGAGATGGAATCTGTCACAAACTTGAATTATGAATATAATTATGCATAATTATTTTATACTGCGAAGATGTTCTCTTTTCCTGCACATTTTTACTAATCTAAATAAGTAGCTTGCCCGGCAGCAGACAGGATTTTTTCCGTGATTTATATAAAATGGTGGAGATAAGGTTCACGAGTGAAGGAAATATGATTGGAGGATTTTTATCAGCCTCCGCATGAATTACTGTTTGAAAATGCTTATGCAGGGGCATTTCATTAATCATTTAATCATAATCCGAGCAGGATGTTTGAACTGATTTCACAAATACCCTTTCATTTCACTACTTCATTATGCTCGCTAATGGATCCAATATATTATATATATCATAAATTATATCACATCTTCAGTGACCATGTAGGTCACTGTCACTATGCATGCCTCTACGCACTCACAGTGGTGCCGGCGGAGGGAGGAATGGTGTGCGACGTGCCTGCCTTCTCAAATACACTTTTTCTGTCATTTATTGCAAATCAAAGTAGCCAGACCTGACCGGGGCAGTAGCAATAGCAGGCCGGGCTGATATGATGGCCCAATAAATCTAAAGGCCACCCTGGCAGTTTTGTTGTGGGCCGATTGCTTAACACACCGACAACACATTTGTGCATTAAAAAGCCACAGACACACACAAAACTGACATAATGTGAAGGGAGGGGAAATTGATGGCATTCTGCTTGAATGTGAAGGTTTCTCTTTTAGTGGACTATTTTCAACCTTGGGCACAGTGATTTAAATCTTTATGGAAAATACACTGCTTTTCAGATGGCGCTGTTGTATATATATTTTTAAATAGTATGTAATATATATTTAGTATTTTCAATTTAATTATTTTGACAAAAAGACAGAAATGAAGGCACATCTGAAGAAAGCGTGAACGATAACCCTGCCTGCTGAAATCAATTCTGTCCACTCTCAGCTTCACATTTATCTGAATTAAATAAAATACCATTGAATTAAGTAGATTGAAACTGGTAAACATTTCAGCACATCTTACCATTTTTTTTTTTTTTATAAATAGGTAAAGACGTTTCAACTTCAATTTATTTAACCGGCATAGACTGCATTTTCAATGAAGGGTGCCCTACGTGATGAGCTTTGGAATGTCTCTGTTCATGGAAGCCATGCACCTCACTTCTCTTCATCCTTTGTTACATTCACATTTTTTTTCTTCTAATGACATGGAGAGTCACAGTGCATAATTAATAGGAAATGAAATATTCAAATGGCCCCTAATGCAGCCCTGCGAAGAGCGTCTGGACACGTGGAGCTAGCTGGGGATATGGGGAATTGACATCGAGAGACACTATGAACGTTGGCATGTGTCACTTTCTGGACTTGAAATGAAGCAGATTTTAAAAGCTTTCTGGCAGGATGACAGTCCCTAATGTAAATTGCCACAATAAAACAAGTTAAATAGACATTCCTTAAACAGTCAGCTTTTTACTTATCATTTAGGGTGCCTTTCTTTTTCTACTGGTTTTAATTATATACACTGGACCCACTACTTTGGACCAGCCCTATGGCACATGTCCATATACTCTGTAGCTGATCATTGTGTACATTTTAATTTCTATTTTCATTGTTTTCAACAAAACTGTTTGCACATCGGGTAGAAACTGCATTTTAAATATAAGATATTCAAGAATATTGTTCAATGATTTTAAGAGACATCTTTTAGGAGACATATGTTGAGAAATATGAAGAACAACATTGTCTACAAAAGACATATCCACCAAATAGCCTATTCTTCTTAAGCAATTCTCAGAGAGTGTTGAGGTATGAGAGTTAGTTAGTTTTATGAAAGTGAGAGAGAGGCAGAGGGTGCAGCACTAGAGGGCAGTGCAGTGTTTCACTGGCTGTGACCTTTGAAAGGCCACTGAAGAGGTGGTCTTGACCCTCATAAAAACAGTGAGCTCTACTACAAACCGGACCCCACCTCTCACAGCACTGAATTGAAAACAGGATTTGGCCCTTTTTATTTATCGAGATAGTGCATGTAGGTATGTCATGTTTTCTTTAAAAGACAGAATAAATACGCACACAGTTTAAAACAATATTTCAGTCCCGTGTTAGTTGTTGCTGTTGGCATGGCGAGCTGAAATCTGGTTGACGTTAGAGTCCTCCTCACCTTTCCCACTCTCCTATACAGTACTTAGTGTTCTGCTGTCTCTACTGTCTCCTCCAGTTCACTTCCAACATGTCTATCCGCCTGAACATTCATTTATAAATGTATTGTTAGTATATGCCTGATTTATTCATTGTATTTATTTGTGTTTTTGTTTTTTTTGAGACGTGGGGTATCAGTCTCTGGGTTTCATGTGGAAGTGCTTAAGGGTTTGAGAGTTAACACCTTGGTGAGCTGCTTGCTCTCTTGTCTGCTGTTACACAAAGACGGCTTTGTGGAGACTCTCTCCAAAGGTTTTCTTAACATGTTCCAAGCAGTTTATGCAGGCAACTAAAGTAAACAAGATGTTGCCATGATAAAAACACTTGTAAAAACATTGCAGAGTGCACTAAAAGGCTTTTTTCTAAGGAGAGCTTTACCGGGCACACAGATTTTAATTCCTCTCACTTCTATAAACAAAGTGTGAGGCAATGTCAGAATACAATAAATAGTGATGGTTTGAAGGTGACACTCCCAAAACTGGAATGTGAAGGGAGAACAAAATAGTCATATTTTTGCTAATTTGTTAAGTCGAAGAACTTGGTGAAAATGTGTTATAAACAGAGTTTAAAAAAACAACTCAAACTTTCTGTGCTTTCTCTCAGTACACATAAATCCAGGGTAGCTTCCATTATTATCATAAAAAATTATCTCAAAGTGTTTTGCGGTGCTGTAAACACTTTAGGACACTTTTCAAAACAAACTTCTCTCAAAGTGACCAGCTGCATAGTATGAAATGAAAAGCCAAACACCGAGTAGGAACAGCAGAACTGTAGTGACTGTTAAGTCTCCACCTACTGTATCTTGTGAGGGACCTCTGTGTGCCCTGACTACTTGTTTTAGTTTAGGCCCAGGATAATGGAAATGTGTCATATCTTGTTTAAAGTGCCACTAATCTGGGGCGACAGACACCCATTGATCTGCTGCCACAGATGTTTTCATCCTCTGTCTCTGTAGCCATGGTGGTGTCATGTGTTGGATTACCCACAGAACACTGCACACAATGTTGATTAGTAAACAGGGTCAGGCCTGGACATCACAAGCCCAGTTCAGAGTGGATATGAATTAGAAGAAGAAGCCAAAAGACCCTGAGATTGATTCCCCTGTGTCTCAGTTGGTAGAGCATGGCGCTTGCAACGCCAGGGTTGTGGGTTCGATTCCCATGGAGGACCAGTATAACAAAAATAATATGAAAATGTATGCACTCACTACTGTAAGTCGCTCTGGATAAGAGCGTCTGCTAAATTACTAAAATGTAAATGTTTTAGAGGGTCCAACGGCATGGTTATAATTGATGTTGTTGATGAGTAAAACTACTGAATCTGAGACGTGACAATAAGTTAGTTCTGGTGCTGTTATTAAGGCGTGATCTAAAGACAGCTTGTTTGGTGAGAGAGGCAGTGGAGAGACCAAAATAAAGAGCAGAAGAGAAGAGAAAAGCAAACAGAGAGAGACAGAAAGAAAGCAAGAGAAATAGCTGAGTGAGGGAAGCGAAGGCACACACACCAATCCCTGTCCAGTGACAAGGGCAAACATGCAGAGCGCCCTGAGTGTTGGGTGCCCCAGATAAACATCCTCCCGTTATTTGTTTGGGGGAAATGGCCAGAATCACCATGGGGACGGTACTTATCACAGGAATTAGAGGCCCCTGCAGGGCCCAGTGGAGACCACACCCCAACACCCTCATAGAGAGGCACAACAACACACCCAACACCCACTCACACACATATACAAACATATACGCAAGCACACACACACACACACGTACAGTTGATGTCGGAAGTTTACATACACTTAGGTTGGAGTCATTAAAACTCGTTTTTCAACAACTCTACAAATTTCTTGTTAACAAACTATAGTTTTGGCAAGTCGGTTAGGACATCTACTTTGTGCATGACACAAGTAATTTTTCCAACAATTGTTTACAGACAGATTATTTCACTTATAATTCGCTGTATCACAATTCCAGTGGGTCAGAAGTTTACATACACTAAGTTGACTGTGCCTTTAAACAGCTTGGAAAAATCCAGAAAATTATGTCATGGCTTTAGAAGCTTCTGATAGGCTAATTGACATAATTTGAGTCAATTGGAGTTGTACCTGTGGATGTATTTCAAGGCCTACCTTCAAACTCAGTGCCTCTTTGCTTGACATTATAGGGAAATCAAAAGAAATCAGCCAAGACCTCAGAAAAAAAATGGTTGACCTCCACAAGTCTGGTTCATCCTTGGGAGCAATTTCCAAACGCCTGAAGGTACCACATTCATCTGTACAAACAATAGTACGCAAGTATAAACACCATGGGACCACGCAGCCGTCATACCGCTCAGGAAGGAGAAGCATTCTGTCTCCTTGAGATGAATGTACTTTGGTGCGAAAAGTGCAAATCAATCACAGAACAACAGTAAAGAACCTTGTGAAGATGCTGGAGGAAACAGGTACAAAAGTATCTATATCCACAGTAAAACGAATCCTATATCGACATAACCTGAAAGGCCGCTCAGCAAGGAAGAAGCCACTGCTCCAAAACCGCCATAAAAAAGCCAGACTACGGTTTGCAACTGCACATGGGGACAAAGATCATACTTTTTGGAGAAATGTCCTCTGGTCTGATGAAACAAAAATAGAACTGTTTGGCCATAATGACCATTGTTATGTTTGGAGGAAAAAGATGAGATGTTGCAAGCCGAAGAACACCATCCCAACCGTGAAACACGGGGGTGGCAGCATCATGCTGTGGGGGTGCTTTGCTGCAGGAGGGACTGGTGCACTTCACAAAATAGATGGCATCATGAGGAAGGAAAATTATGTGGATATATTGAAGCAACATCTCAAGACATTGGTCAGGAAGTTAAAGCTGGGTCACAAATGGGTCTTCCAAATGGACAACGACCCCAAGCATACTTCCAAAGTTGTGGCAAAATGGCTTAAGGACAACAAAGTCAAGGTATTGGAGTGGCCTTCACAAAGCCCTGACCTCAATCCTATAGAAAATTTGTGGGCAGAACTGAAAAGGCGTGTGCGAGCAAGGATGCCTACAAACCTGACTCAGTTAAACCAGCTCTGTCAGGAGGAATGGGCCAAAATTCACCCAACTTATTGTAGGAAACTTGTGGAAGTCTACCCGAAACATTTGACCCAAGCTAAACAATTTAAAGGCAATGCTACCAAATACTAATTGAGTGTATGTAAACTTCTGACCCACTGGGAATGTGATGAAAGAAATAAAAGCTGAAATAAATCATGCTCTCTACTATTATTCTGACATATCACATTCTTAAAATAAAGTGGTGATACTAACTGACCTAAGACAGGGAATTTTTATTAGGATAAATGTCAGGAATTGTGAAAAACTGAGTTTAAATGTATTTGGCTAAGGTGTATGTAAACTTCCGACTTCAAATGTACATGCCCATGTGCACAAATGCACACACACACACACACACACACACACACACACACACACACACACACATAACAACCCGTTGCACCTGTAGTGCCACTGAGCCCCAGGGGAAACCTTAATTGACCCAAGAAGAGGGCCAGACGCCCACGGGAACAAGACACTGGAGTCTGAGGAAGCAAACGTAACATACTGCAGAGAGATGCAGCCTAAAAGCAATGAAACTTACTTCAGGAATGACTGGAAGTCCTCAAACACCGCCTCACATCCAGGCCACTTGCACACCCCGTGCCCATAGAGCGGGTGACTGTGGTGAGAGTGGTGGTGGTGGTCGTCTAGCGTAGATCTGGAAGAGAAAGCCAGACGTACATTAATGCCTGCCTATTAACAGTCTCTTTGTGGAGGATGTTTTAATGGCTGATGATACAGAACTACACCATTTGAAGTGGAGGATGCTGATGGGTTTGGGGAGAATGCCCCTTGTGGTGTCTCAACACAAAAGCCTGTCTTTGTGTTGACCTTTGAACTGTGGGCAGTGTGAGCCTTGTGATCTCTGCTTCCTCTCTGGCTGGAGGTGGCGGCCCTCGTAGGGGCAGCCCTTGTGAGAGGGACCCAATCTGTAATTATTTAATGTCAGTGATCCAAGTAGCAGCCCACTTTGATCCAGGCAGCCAGGGGTTCCCTGAGACGCCCTGACCGCTGAACCCTATCCCAGAACCCACCTGGAGGAACGGGCTGGCCAGTCCCACAACAAAAATCCATCTGCCAGCCTCCCGTCGAGCACAAACAGTAAATACCAAACAGCCCCTGTCTGCTTATTTACCGATCGACGGACGGACGGACCAACCGACATCAGCAGGGGCCAAACACTAGCACAACTGAGGAGAGGCTTACGGCTTCACAACATCCGCTGTAAATACCAGGATCGTCCCGAAAAACAAACTACACAACATCTTCCATATGGCAAGTCAAGTGGAAACACAGAGTATAACCAGAAACAGTACAATGCAGAGGCCTGCGCGTGTAGACGGTTTGTGTTAGAGAGCAAGACAGTCTGCCATATGGACACAGGCACTGTACAAGTGTCAGATACAAGAGTCTGGGGGACTGTCCTATATCGCTACCACCTGTGCTGCTAGTGGCTCTCTAGTCTAGCACACCACTGCTACTTACGTAATGACCCATTCTGCAGGAGGCTGAGAAGGGAGAGAGGGCAAGGGAAGATTCATTAGGTCCAAATCTCCACAGTGCTGTCGTTAGGCATTCAGTCTAACTACTATTGTCTGATTCATATGGATATGCTCTGTGTGTAAATTTGCTCTACTAAGGATGACGGTTGAAAAGCCCTCTACACAATTTAACCAATCCTAACGCATATAATTACAGAAACAATCTTTCATTTTATATATATATATATATAAATAAAAATTTAATCGGGGTGTGCCAATTTTGCAGGATTAAACTACGCTGTTGTTCAGATTAAAATCTCATTTGTATAGATGTGAGTAAAGCTGTACCTCAAGAAGGAAATTTTAAGGGTCGTCACAGGTTTTCTTGCGTTATAATTACTTGCTTAAGAGTTCACATTGTTCATAACGTGACAATTGCATTACAATTAGGGAGCAGTGAAGCATTCATGAATGTGGTTAACAGTTTTCCCCCCTCAAAAGTAAGACATATTTTAAAAAATCCAATTATGAATTATGCATACACATTAAGACCTCTGTTTTGATACAGCTAATAAATAGATGGTAGAAGATCTATTATAATGACTTTTTAACAAGGAAATGTGTGGACTGTTGAATGTAGTGCTGATTTTTAATTTAAAGAGATCCTTTTTTAATTCTTTACGAGGAGGCATGTTGGTTAATTCTTTATTAATAAGATATTGAATTGTGGAGTGTGTGCTGGGAGTCGGTGAGCACAGAGCTCGGAAGCCTCTGCTTGGCGGCAGAAGAAAACTTTTAAACGGCAAATGACTAAACAGTGGTAAATGACAGAATATACACCAAATGAGCTACATTAGTGTAATAGGAGAAGTGCCTGGGATTCTGTGAGGTTTCTCCCTATTGTGAGCTCATTCTCATTCAGCACTAGGAGAGAAAAAACAGCTCCTTTCCTCAGCTCTCTCTCTCTCTCTCAAATTCTGTGGTGGAGTTAAATGTGACTCGCACCCTGGGCAGGTCTGTTAGGATGCTATTATTGTCAGGCTGCCTTGCTGCCTGGGGGAAGAGAACTCTAATGATCTTGTAACAGCAATGAGGGAAACTGTGTCATCTGCTTCCTGCATAGAATAGGAACAAAAAGCCTCTACCTAGACAGAACGTGGCCAAATCTTCCAGGTGTTGCACTTTGTAAACACCAACAACACATAGGCCTACCATACCGCAGGCAAACACACAACCAGAGCACACTGTACACAATCTGTCTATTTTTGAGTAAGATGCTTTAGGTCATCAACAAGGTATGATCCTAGGGATCATACAGTACACTGGGACAGTCAGTCTAAGTCTATTGCTACCAAACAGAGAGAGGATTGATGTGTCTACCAAGCAGGGTCAGAGTCTGGGCATGGTCTGTCTGTACAGCCAGTCAAAATAAGGTCTATCATCTCTCAGAGTGAGTATCGATGACTACCCCAACTCCATTCTCTCGTCTCTCCTGCCACTCAAGGGTTTACCCCTAAATGATTTAATTATCATTTTCCGGGTGTAAGACAAATTAAAGGCGAGAGAGGGGAGTGTCGTGCCAAATCAGATTATTTATCTCCTTAACAGATTGCTGAGCTGAAGTCCCTGAGCTGTGGTTATTGATGGTTGCTGGGAAGTAAGTGGGCCAAATGCTTTGTAAGGAGGATGCTCTCTCTCTCTCTCTCTCTCTTTCTCTCTCTCGCTTTCTCTCTCTCGCTTTCTCTCTCTCTCTCTCTCTCTCTCTCTCTCTCTCTCTCCTCTCTCTCTCTCTCTCTCTCTCTCTCTCTCTCTCTCTCTCTCTCTCTCTCTCTCTCTCTCTCTCTCTCTCTCTCTCTCTCTCTCTCTCTCTCTCTCTCTCTCTCTCTCTCTCTCTCTCTCTCTCTCTCTCTCTCTCTCTCTCTCTCTCTCTCTCTCTCTCTCTCTCTCTCTCTCTCTCTCCATAACTCTCTCTCTTGCACAAAATGAGTGCAGTGCAGGGATGGGGACTTGATGTCAGGTACAGATAGGATACATTGCATTTATATCAGCGAATCAAAGAGACCTGGCTCACAGGGGTATTTCTCTCCTCACATCCCAAAGCTCGGACCAGCAAGAATGACTAACTGACAGGGAGAGGGCCTTCACCATGTTGGGGCGTATTCAGTCAGGATCCCTGTCTGTCCTGCTACGAGTGAGGGCTCTTGGAGGCTGCTAAAAGTGGGAACAACGTCTCTGCAGTGATTGAATTTCTCCTCCTTCCTTAAGACGGAAGTGAAAAGACCTGTGAATGATGCTTGTGGATGCACTTAAGGTTTTAGTTGCAGGCGTCGCTGTGCCTGGGCAGATTTTATATGACACATGAAACTAACTACATGGTACTTAGGGCTTGCTGTAAACCAATCTGAGCCCAGCCGGGAAAACGGGTCCATCAGAGTGGCTTGTTTCTGTTGCATGACAAAAGGACTTGCAAAACCACATCAATTAAAAGTTCATTACGTTCAGCACTGGGAGGATGAGTGGATGCTCTCTATTTACACCCAGCCCAGGCCATTATCTAAAACCTGATTATTCAAATCCCTGGATTATAACACAGACATCTCTTATAGCTTTCTATGGAATAATCATGCCTAATAATATTTCAGATTCTGTTTAGAATGGAGTCTGCATCATCAAAAGAGATGAAAAATGCTCTTGATAGTTGTATGATTTAAGCATGTGGAAATTAACATGAGCAAAGGATTATTGGTTACATGAATCTAAATTGGCATCATACAGTGTTTAATAGGGATTTTTTAATTCTCATTTATATCAGTCATCTATATTTTAAAGCCGCATTTGGAAACGTTGTGTTGCCATCCACAGCACCGGCACAGAACAGAGAGACGGGTGAGAAATCACCTGCTTGGGTTTCTGACAGATCTAAGATACTCTGTGAATATTCAACCCCAGATTGCCTTCTTCACTGGAGCGTGTGTTAAACTGCTGTTGACGTCTTCTTTAATCTCTGACAGGGAGCGCAAGGCATTGGAGGCAGCCTCTCATGCACGTCTTCTCCAATGTTTCAGCTGGGACTTGTTGTTTGGTCACATCTGAAGCAGGTGATGAAGGGAGCGTGTCAATATCCTCCCCTCTGATTAATCTTCAGCCACAGAGGCTAGAGCACAGACTGACTAACTGAGCAGACTGAATGCATCAGGGCCTGTGGATACTGTCTGCACTGAGCTAGGAGAGGTGTCTGGAGCTTGCTGTGTGAGTGTGTGTGTGTGTGTGTGTGTGTGTGTGTGTGTGTGTGTGTGTGTGTGTGTGTGTGTGTGTGTGTGTGTGTGTGTGTGTGTGTGTGTGCATGTGTGCATGTGTGTGTGTGTGCTGTGTGTGGCTGGGACAGTGTGTGCAAAGGATAGAGGTGGATCTATCTGTGTTTCCATGTAATATCTCAGTGAAATGTGGACATTCTGTGTGACCTCATAGTCAAAATATACGAAAGGAGTGTCAAAATACTGATGTCACACCGCTTGACCTAAAATGTCTCACATTATATTGAAACAAATGCATGTGATGAACTAGTATCCCGTAATCAGTAAAACATATAGCATTTATTTCCTTTCCAAATAAGGCATTCCAAGGTCCCCCATTAAGCTATAGCTGTGTGAGATAATCAGTTAGTCAGTCAGGTTCTCCATGCAGGCCTGTATCTCCCCACTACTACCATAGAGGACTATCTATCTGCCTGTCTGTGTTTGAACCCCTCTCCACCTCCCAAGGCCTGATGGTTTAGAGTGCTAAACGTGTTTTCATCTGCATTGCCTTCATAATGACACACAGGTTTTGATCAGTGAAACACAAGTCAGATGTTGTGCAGTGAGCTCATGGCGCCTGGAGGCTTCTCACCAGCAGTTCAGAGATCAGCGCCTCAGTGCAAGAAAGCAAGTCAACGTGTTGGATGCCAAATTAATTCCTTCCTTAAAGACACAGAGGCTCAGGGAAATATTTTGGAAAACCTACAAATATCACATCAAGCCTCCAACGAAAAGAGGGGTTGTCTAACTTAGATACATCAGATCAACATCGTTTTCAAATATTGATAGTGTATTTTTTATATCATGTAATAATAAATGGTCTCTGTTTGACACATACACTACCGTTCAAAAGTTTGGGGTCACTTCGAAATGTCCTTGTTTTCCATGAAAACATACATGAAATGAGTTTGAATAGGAAATATAGCAAAATGCATAGGAAATGTAGTCATTGACAAGGTTAGAAATAATGATTTTTAATTGAAATAATAATTGTGTCCTTCAAACTTTGCTTTCGTCAAAGAATCCTCAATTTGCAGCAATTACAGCCTTGCATACCTTTGGCATTCTAGTTGTCAATTTCTTGAGGTAATCTGAATAGATTTCACCCCATGCTTCCTGAAGCACCTCCCACAAGATGGTTTGGCTTTATGGGCACTTCATACGTACCATACGGTTAAGCTGCTCCCACAACAGCTCAATAGGGTTGAGATCCGATGACTGTGCTGGCCCCTCCATTATAGACAGAATACCAGCTGACTGCTTCTTCCCTAAATAGTTCTTGCATAGTTTGGAGCTGTGCTTTGGGTCATTGTCCTGTTGTAGGAGGAAATTGGCTTAAATCAAGCGCCGTCCACAGGGTATGGCATGGCGTCTTCAAGATCCCTTTTACCCTGTACAAATCTCCCACTTTACCACCACCAAAGCACCCCCAGGCAATCACATTGCCTCCACCATGCTTGACAGATGGCATCAAGCACTCCTCCAGCATCTTTTCATTAGGTCTGAGTCTCACAAATGTTCTTCTTTGTGATCCGAACACCTCAAACTTCGATTTGTCTGTCCATAACACTTTTTTCCAATCTTCCTCTGTCCAGTGTCTGTGTTCTTTTGCCCATCTTTTCTTTTTATTGGCCAGTCTGAGATATGGCTTTTTCTTTGCAACTCTGCCTAGAAGGTCAGCATCCCGGAGTCACCTCTTCACTGTTGACGTTGAGACTGGTGTTTTGCGGGTACTATTTAATGAAGCTGCCAGTTGAGGACCTGTGAGGCGTCTGTTTCTCAAACTAGACACTCTAATGTATTTGTCCTCTTTCTCAGTTGTGCACCGGGGCCTCCCACTCCTCTTTCTATTCTGGTTAGAGACAGTTTGCGCTGTTCTGTGAAGGGAGTAGTACACAGCGTTGTACGAGATCTTCAGTTTCTTGGCAATTTCTCGCATAGAATAGCCTTCACTTCTCAGAACAAGAATAGACTGATGAGTTTCAGAAGAAAGTTA
Source organism: Coregonus clupeaformis (assembly GCF_020615455.1). Taxonomy (NCBI): domain Eukaryota; kingdom Metazoa; phylum Chordata; class Actinopteri; order Salmoniformes; family Salmonidae; genus Coregonus; species Coregonus clupeaformis. Next base: position 44,456,432 of record NC_059203.1, read on the forward strand.
TTTGTTTCTGGCCATTTTGAGCCTGTAATCAAACCCACAATTGCTGATGCTCCAGACACTCAACTAGTCTCAAGAAGGCCAGTTTTATTGCTTCTTTAATCAGCACAACAGTTTTCAGCTGTGCTAACATAATTGCAAAAGGGTTTTCTATTGATCAGTTTCTTTTGAACGGTAGTGTATTCCAATTAAAGTTAGAATGTGTTTTTATTTAGTTATGTAATATAAATGATGCTAATTATATTTAACTAAAGAATACAGTAGATTAACTGTATAGTCTGAATTGCTTGGCTTCAATATGTTCTGAACGCCACACCTATAGAAGGCTAGTTGTCTCTTCTATTGTATTGTGAAATTGCTATATGTTTTCACCAATGTCAGAAACGTCACTATCCGGAGGGAAAGCGAAGGTTGCAGGGTGTGTGTTTTTCTGTTGTTGAGAGGACGTTGGTAATTTGAATTGTATTTAACCAAACGGAGCCCTGCAAGTCACAGCTGCAGTTTCCTAAGTGCAACTGAAATAACAGCACCCTTGACCCTCTAATTAATAGTGTGCTGATCCCATTTCCATTACTGCAATCTAAACTCCAAATCACTCCCTCGCTCCCAGGTGTTTCACTGCAATCCCCAGCTGGATTCAGAAACACAGAACAAGCATGTGTCTTAATGAAAATAGGAAGGTACTTACAAACTATAAATTAATATTCATCTGTGGGCAAAGCCCTTTGGGAACATGTCCATCAACTTAGACCCCTTCAAGGAATTGCAGTTTTTAAATGGGGGCGATGTAGGCCTCCTGTTTTCTTTAGTCAAAGATGACAGCAAAGAGAATGTCACACATAATGAGTTCCAGTTAGATTTTTTTTCATGAAGTAGAAAGGACATATGTATGCCTAGTTGCACCCCAGTTTAGAAAAAGAGGTCAGATTGTGGCGAATATCATAATCTGTGGTATCTTTAATGTTAAATCAATGAGCACAACTTCATTAGTAACACATTCAGTCACAACCCATTCCCTGGAAATATAAAACATATTGTACCCAGCATGTTACACAGAAGCTGTTGGCTCAGGAGGAAGAGGAAGCCAGATAGCGAGAGAGAGAGAGACAACTCACCCTTCTCTCTTCAGAGAGTGGCTCATGTACTGTCCGTTGGTGGAGGCGTGTTGGTTGAGGAGGGGGTTCTTGGGGGGTTGTGGCGAGGACAGGTCCAGGCCGCGGTGGCTATTGTTGCTGCTGCTGTTCTCTTCCTTCACGTTCGTCACCTCCTTCCACAGCTGCTGAAGCTCCGCTGGAATCATGCCTGAAACAAACAAATTGGATAACTAAATCAATTAACAGCTAATCCAACTCTCTTCGTCACATAATTAAATCAAAGGGTCTGTAAACAAAGCCAAGTATTAATTAAAAAATATTCCACTAGAGGGTAATGCACGGAGAGTGCTTGCTCCCCCCTGCTCTCTCCCTGTGATCTGAAGCGTGTTCGTACACACAAATCCTTGGCATTCACACGCATTTCATGCCCAAAGTAAATAATTAACATCCAGACAAGGCATGAAATCTGAATAATCACCATCATTTCTCCTACAAGAGGAGAGGCAGAACACACACAAAAAGTTTACAATAGCAACGTTACAACCAAAACAGCCCACACCACCCCACCTTCTACAGAAACAGGACCCTGGGGTAATATTCTCAAAAGCGCATTAATGTGCAAAATACTTAAAGCTCTGCACCGCCTCCAATTGACACAGAAGACTTAAACCTCATTTAACAAGTCAAGCACATGCATCTCACACAGCAGCCTTAGAAAGCAAAAAAATCCCTAGAAGACAAGACATTTTCTTGTGTTGGAACACATACACTGAGAGAGCATGTTGTCTCTCCTGCTGACTGACAGAGATCCTGACACCCTCAGATTGGGGATGAGAAAGGATAATGCCGTGTCTGTACACCATCTCTAAGAGAACCCAGCCATTGTTTGCACACAATGTATATGTGTATGTATCCGTATGTACAGTGTCTGTTACCACCGCGCCAGAGAAGCCTGCTTTCATTTGACATAAATGAGGCAAAAGCTGATAAGAAAAATAAAATCCCCCCGTGAGGGTATGTTCTCTAGCCGTTTGCATTGTCATTCAAAAATGTATTTGGTTAACTCATATTTTTAATAGCATATTGAAAGATCCACTTTGGGAATGTGTGCAAATTTGTATTGGGTATTCAGATCTGTCCTTAAATGAGTCACATGTTTAAAACATACTGAAAGACCCTTTGGATATGCTGTGAATTCAACTGGATGTAAAAGACCACTCGTTTAACATTACAATTAATTAAATCCATTCTAAAAATGAGCAATGGCAAATGAAAGATGATTTGCACATGCTTATCTCGGATGGGTTTATATTCTCCGGATTCCCCCCCTTTTAATCACTCCCTCTATAGATACCAGAAGTGGCCCTTTCAAGCGCCAGATCGTAATACAAAATGCTTAGTCTTAATTTATTCCTGTTGTGGAAAATAACTGTGAAGTGAAGATCTCAATACGATCAGCAAAAATATTTTTAATTTGATAAGCTACTGAAGATTTTAATTATGCTCGTAATGGAGAACATTGGCCTAATGAGGCGAAGGACTCTGGAGAGACGCAGGGGCTAAGAACTGTGAAATGAGTCTGATAGGATTGCTGTAAATTCACACTAGATCGTTTGCATATCAAAGAGCAGGAAATGATTGCAGGACAAATCAATAACCTTTCCACGTTCCAAGGAGTGTCTTTCCTCATTGTAATATTCTAACACACTCTCCTATATTCTGCCAAAACTGTATATTCTCTCTCTCTCTCTCTCTCCTCTCTCTCTCTCTCTCTCTCTCTCTCTCTCTCTCTCTCTCTCTCATTCTTTGACGTACCTTAATCAAAGGACACAGCCATGAAAGATGCCAAATGTTCCTGTTTGCACAAAAGCATGCTAATCCTTCGGTTGTTGCTTCTCACTTGACTTATTAAAGTCCCATTGTTGTTTTGATGGTGGGAATGATCCTTGAAGGGAAAGTTTTCCATGATGATGGTTTGTCTGGATGGGGAAGGTCACTGCTGGAGTGAGTGTCCTGTGCTTCAACAGTGGGAACAATCATTTTCCCCCCACTTGGTGCCCATTGACAGTGGGCGATGTATTTTTAGCCTGTGTGGCTGACAGAATGGCCCACTCTCCCTCAATTACCAGCCAGTTCTGGTGACCCCGACACCACTGTTTACTCAGATGAAACAGGTCCCATAGACTCCTCTGATGAGAGGGGTAACGGACTGGGACCAAGCTGTCTCCTTCCTAACGTACCCCCTTATTTCTCTCCCACTCTATCCCCTGCTCCTATGTTCTTCCTTGTCCTCATTGGATCTCTTGAAACTGAGGGTTGTTCATGATAACAAATTACAATAAAATGTAAAGCTATGAAAATCTCAAACAGTATTGTATTCTATGTTTGGACAAACGGTGTTCTATTTTTCCTGAAAAGGCAGCATCTGATTTCTATGGTAGACATAGAACACTGATCTCTAAATCCTTTTTTGTCTCCCCAGTCTGTCCATTTTTTAAATGCAGGATTGGTTTATCCTCCCTTTTCATTTTTCAACAACGCTATTCCACTCATTATAGGTTGGAAATACAGACAAGCATTTTAAAAAATGTATGTTGTTGGGACACTTGATTGATCACCGGACTGGCAACTCAATTTTACCTCTGCAGGTAGCTCTGGCACCCAGACAGGCAGAGCTCTTCAACCTTTTCCTGTCCTTGTACCTCCGTACCCAGGTGACTATGTTCAAGCAAGCAGAAAGTTGATTTAAGGTTCATAATGACATCAGTTTCAGGCCATCATCCACAGAATAAAAAATAGCCCCTATCCTCTGGGTTCTTTCAACTCTGCTGTTTCTTTCCACACAGAGCCAATACCATGGGGGGACGGTGACACCACTATTAGTTTATTGCTCCATCAGGCAGAGACCTCTGGTGCACCCCTGTTTATATTCCTGTAATCACTGGCCTAGTGATATGCACCCCTTAGGCCTAAAATATGTTACCTCCTAATGCTGTAGGAACTATTACCAGTGTCGCGCTGCTGGCCAAATCAATCACTGACTGGGGGAGCGTATTACCTACCGCTGTCCCTGATGTGCCGCTGCTGCACTGAGAACAGCTTCATGCTTCGCCACATTCTTTGCTTTCATATTACCGACAAATTTGTCCTGTCACTGTCCCATTGCCCTCTCTTGGACAACTTAACTGATGTTCTCCAGCGATGAGAGGTCAGTCTGTTACATCGCCGCCTGGGAGGCCACAGGGCCACAAAAGACACTTTAGCCAATCAGGGCAGGCGCAGAGAGGGGCAAGCAGCGACACACACACGCACGCACGCGCACACATGCACACACACACACACACACCTGGCAGCTGCACCTGAGAGAACAGAGTGGAGCGAACATTGCCGTCTCTCTCATGCTCCACAGGTCAAGAGGAGAGGCTTTTGGGGGAAGGAGGGGAGGGGGGCGCTGGATCAAATTTATATTTATGGGAGTTATATCCTCCCCAAACACATTATTGTAATTTATAACAGATACTGTCTGACCGCTTCCAAGACTTTGAACATTAATGTCAAAAGAATTTACCGCGAGAGAAACAAATTAAGGTTCAGATAAAGAGAACAACTGGTTGTCATCCAAATAGCACTCTTCAAGCTTCTACTCAATTACTTCCTTCACATTTTGGTATTAAATGATAACTCAATGTAATTCTTCATGTCAATTTGTAATGAAAATGTTTTATACTGTCTCTATCAACAATTCCAGTAAGCATGAGACAAAACAACACAAATAAAATAAACCATGTTATACATGTACAATATTTTCAAAGTATAAATGACATGCCTCCTTCTAAAACATTCAGAGCTGTTAAAATCATTTTTGTGAAATCTATTATCTCAGAACACCATGAATGCATGGGAGAGCACAATACAATTATAATGTCATGAGAGATTGAATTTTTCAAATAATTTGATTTTGATTCTGAATTTGGAATAAAGGGGAATAAGGCTGATCTGTCTGATCATCGCCTCTGTGTATAAAAGTCATCCTAATTCATCGCCTCAGCCCAAACGAATAACTTCAAACAGTCAAGCAGAACATATGTAGAATAGGAAGGGAAACTCAGCCTGATGGTAAGTGTTTTAACAGCTGTCTTACATAGAGTTAACCACCAATGGTTTCCAAGGGCAGCCTAACCAAGTACCACTCAGTAAAATACTGAAACCAACCAACATACTGTGCGGTAAGATTCAATTCCTCATTTCAGTTTGTATAAATAATAACAAAGAGAAACGATACCTTATTTGTATCTTAAACTGTCATCTGACAAAACATGGCTGAACAAACAAAGAGTGTATGGTTACTGTATCCTGTTTGAGATGGCCTTAGAGGTATTTGATGACACTAAGCATAAGCAAAGAGTCAACAGGATGTCCAGTAACTGTTGTGCACTTCCATAAAGAACAGCAAGCTGCCATATCGCTAGGGCAATGCTTTACTCACAGGGCGTATGTTTGCCAGATATCCGACACAAGGTAATTCATAAACGTACATTAACAGCACATTGGTGGTCCCCGCCTGTGCCTATGGCAATCATCTGCCAGTGGATGAGTGATCCCATACAGTCCAAACAATAACATGACTGAACAAACCCTGTTTTGGTTTGCTTATTACCTAAGTTCCCCCACCCTTCCCATTTTATCGCCTTATCTTGTTATTTCAAAACTGTTTGTCTTAGTGTGGAATGAATAGTCTATGTCATGTTCCAAAACGCTATGAATGAGTCTTTGTCATTGGGCTGCTCCTTAAGAAAATATTAATAAACAAATTAAGAAATAAACTTCCTGGCTTAACAACAAGTATTGACTCACACCACCATACCCTTATGGGAGATTTCACAATAAGAGGTTCAGTGGCAGTTTAGTAACAATGGTTCCAGTCTTCCTCTGGGCTTAGGAGGGATTGCCACTAGGCCAACACCCAGTATGATGCCATTCTAAGAGAAAGGTATGAATGGAGAGTCCAGAGACAGAGGCTGAAGGAAAGGGGGAATCTATACACCATGATAGTAACAGGGGAGGAACACACTACATGCAGTATAAATGAAACAAGGGGGTAGGTGGGAAACACTTCTAACGAGAGTTGTATACTGTAGTCAAGGCAGATGCAGTACGATATTTCATTGGGGTAAAGCGAGTCTAGGGTATTTTAGCGTTTGTGTGTGTATGTTTGTGGGGGGACTGCTGGGGGAAGGTGTAATCCCCTGTGTGGAGGTGTGTTGTACAGTACAGTAGAGCACTGACCCTGAGTGAGCGAGTGCAGGGGCAAGGTGGTCTGTCCAGGCTGGATGGTGAGCAGGCCTTGTCTCTGGAGGTTGAGCAGGTGCTGCTGCTGGAGCTGTTGGACCTGCATGAGCTGCTGCTGGAAGGCCAACTGCTGAGCCTGCTGCTGCTGCTGAGGACGACACACACACACACACACACAAACAGAAAGAGACACACCATGAGCAAACACACAAACAGGACATGGGTAACCCAGAGCAAACAAAAAGTACATTATTTTCATACTGTTTTGGATTGTACATATTGATTGAACACAGAAACATGCAAATTCTAGTGTAGTGAACCAGTGGAAAAACACATGCGGATCATATAGTGCATCCTGTATGTCTGAATATTTGTGTGCTTTTGCACATGTTATGTTCTCTCAAACAGGATACAGTATGTTTGCTCACACGAAAATACACACCTTCTCTCATACACGCACGCACGCACACGCACACACACACACACACACACACACACACACACACACACACACACACACACACACACACACACACACAATCCCAATCGAACCACACCACACACAAACACACACAAACACACACTCACACATTCAACACACCATGTGGGTTTGTCTGTGCACACTTAAGACAGGTACAGTATATATCCCTCTCTCTCTTAATTAACGAGGAGTCAGGAGGCAAATGACAAACAATGAAACAACATAGTTAATCATTCATAATAAGAGCCACAGTATTTTAATTACACCCATTCATAATTCAGCAAACAACGTGTGACGAAATCAAAGTGTTTAATAGCCACACCAGCTAGTCTCACAACTCTCTCAGGCGCGGCACTGAGCTTGGGGAGGTGTTTATTTCCCCCCCAGTGCAGCAAGTTGATTTGAATCATAGAGTGACTGAAGAACAGACGTCTTGTTCATCTTACAGTACTATGACTATACCACTCTGGGAAAGCTAGAGACTCATTTCCTCGGTCTAGAAAGTGAAAGGTGTAAAGTGAGGCAGTAAAGAGAGTGAGAGAGAGAAAGAGAGATGTGTGGTGTAGTGTGGTGTAAACCAATAAATAGAAGGAAAGTATGTAATATCCCTAACCTTCTTCGAATCAAAACAAATGGGGAGATGTTTAGATAACAGAGGAGTGGAGAGACTGGCCATTTAACCCTACCATTAACCCCAGTCTCAGCGTCACCATCAAAATATGGATTATTATTCCTTAAACAACAACTGGAGATAACGATCAATCAAGACAAAGCTCACCTTGTTATGTTTTCTCTGACAGATAAGGACAGCCAAACAAAATAAGCCTGGGAGAGGGCAGGATATTAGGCTATATATATGAGTATACAAGGCCAATTGTCAAGGGGGGGGTGGGGGGCATTCAAATCAACCCGGGCTGCCAAGCTGTGCACCGCACCCTGTTACCAAACACAGGATACACCACTTTGTTTACGTCTCACAATTGAGCGCATACAAAAAAGGTCTCGGTGCAACGCTGCTGTCAGGTCACTGGCCGGCGGCTCAGAAACCGCTGAAATAGCCAGATAAAATGTTCCCCTCCTCCGCCCGTCCTGGTCTGCCTGTCAAAGGTCTGCCGGGCTTCCTTTCCCCTCCCCTTATCTCCCCACGCCCAGCCTCTGCTCCACAGCTCAGTAAAAATAAAGCCCTGAACACACACAGTACTGTACACTACACCGGTCTGATATGGAGAGACCTTCTCATAATGTTAGTCTGATCAGGATGATGTTGTGTCATATTGATGGACTAGCATTTAAGCATGGGCTAGGTGAGAGGGTGTATTCATGAACACCTATTTCTATGGTTTATGTTCTAAACTATATGGAGCATATTTGATGAAGAGCTCATTGACGTTTCAGTGTAATTAATTAGTGATTCAGTTGGCATGTGATTCTTCCAATCTAACAGCCTTTAAAAAATAAAAATAAATTATGGTGTTTCTTTTTCACAAAAGTGTCTTCAATAGGACTCTTCTCTGTACTGTAGCTCCCGTCTGTCTGACAGCATAAGACAAAGATGCTAATGGTACTACGGGGGCGGGAGTTCACAGGGAACAATGTCTTTCATCAGTGCCCTAAATAAATATAGGGTGGCTTTTAAAAACTGAGAAATTAAATGAATTTAACTCTCTCCCCATCAGATTTCTTTCTTGTGGTCTCATCAGCTGACAGCAGCTCCCGTGCTCTCCCAGCGTGCAGACACATTAAAACCCCCAGCTCAATAGACCAAATAAGAGGTTAACAAGAAGTGGCACGAGGGAGAGAAAAATACAGTCCCTGACAATTGATACAGAGTGGCAGTGGCAGCCCTTTATTGTCAAGCTTCAAATATAAAGTTAAAGATCTTTGAAAAACTAAATTTTGATGTCTTTAAAATAAAAGAGGCACAAAGCAACAACAGGGGGTTATTGTCTGCCAGCCACGGGGGAGTCGCGGCACAATTCTTATTCTGTCTTTTGATGGCTGCAGCAGCTAGAAATGCAATTGAGGGGGGAGGGGGGGCGCAACACATAGGAGAGCAGAAGGAGAGCCTCTCGAGGCTGCATCCATTTCCTGTGATCATACATAATACGCTTCAAAAGTTGTTTTTTTAACACTCTGTTCAGCTGATCAATTGCACCTCCTTCTGACTAGCACAACCCCCCCAGTTCGAGTCGTGTTTACATCAGATGCGACTTGGTGACAGGCCCTATCTGAGGCCAAGGAGCTCTGCTGTCACGTTGATTTATGGGAGCATCACACCACAACTTGTCCAAATTGAAGCCTGCAGTTCATTAATTAGAGAGCTGGGACTTTGAAGTCGGTAGCTCCGACAGTGTGTGTGTGAGCATGTGTGTTTGTTCGTTCACGTTTGTGCCCGAGCGTGTGTGAGTGTGTTTTTAACATTTGGCTTAATTTATATCCTTTTTTTCTCACCCTCCCCAAACGTGGCTCTCAGAGGGGAAAAGAGAGAAAATTCCCTGATTGTCTTTGAATTTCGTTTGACCGCACAATAATCATTCCTTTGTCCAGAGTGATGCCTGTATCTGCGAGTCATTAACACGCATTGAGCCGCCGCTGATGAGCCAGGGGAAGAAGGAGAGCGTGGGCAACAAGGCTGGGAGCACTCCCTGCACTGATATCTCACAATTACATGCATTCTCTCCAATTGCCGTTTCCATGCTAATTACCAAGGAAGCTTCTCAGATTTATATGCTCGACGTTTCAGCCTTTCTTTTCCCCTTCCTTTGATTATTGGCTACAAGGGCGCTCATACGAAGGGCACACTTTGTTGTAGGACCCTTGTTTACTGGAGCGAAAATAAGAAAAAAACTGCACAAACATCGCCTGAGCAGCAGTACCAGCCCCAGTCCCTGGAAGAAGAGGAATCATCAGTATTCTTAGTTTATAAAGTTATTACTGGTATTTACCCAGAGAGCCTGACATGCTAATCAGAAGCATGAGTGCACTTGATTCTTTCACTCTCTTTTTTTCTTCTTCTTCTTAAAAACCACAGCCTCTGAACAGATGGCGAGAGGGAGAGAACAAATGCCTTCCATGCTCTGCTCTGAGCTTGGCTGAGGCTCTTACTGCCGGGGCAACACGTGAGTTGAGTAAGGCAGCGGCGTGCAGCGGTGCTGATGGTGATGATGTCAGCGTAGTGAGCCTACCTCTTTACTCTGCTTGCCCGCATGCTGCTGCTGGAGGAGCTGGAGGTGGAGCTGTTCCTGCTGTTTCTTGTAGAACTCTTGGAGTTGCTGCTGCAAAAGACATCGGAGCTACGTCTGAGTGAGAGCTCACCAACCAATCAATGTATCAGGGCCAAGCTAAACTCAGCAGTGGGCCGTGGGATACTTTCAACACTCTGGCTGTTCTATATTTGATACAGTTTCATGTTCAGAAGGAATGCTAGTGCACTGTAGATCATTCCCTTTAAAACACTGTTCATATGGTAGTTGGTGTGGGGATGTTGATGTGTTCTATGTACTGCATGTGTGTCGTATGTGTGTCCCATGCATTTACCTGTTGTAACATGAGGGCCTGCTGCTGTTGCAGGAGCACCTGGAGCTGCTGAGGGCTCAGGACCTGCTGCTGGAGGATCTGCTGCATCTGCTGGGGAGTTATTACCTGGGGTGTCATCATAGCCACTGAGACTGGAACCTATAAGAGATACACAGAGGAGACATTAAGGACAGATCAGTCACTAACCTGGTCTATGAGAGAGACAGTGGTACAGCAAAAGACTGACATAGCCAGGATACATGATTTATAGGATTAGATGACCACAGCAAAGAAAGAGAACTGGAGGACAACAAGCTTGTCACTAGTTAACACAGCCACAAAGTCATATTGCTATTGCTACAATTTCTATTCTTAAACACTGCTAACCTTATGCCTAAGCGTAATTGTAAATTAAGACCAAAAAGCTCATTTTTGTTTTCATGAATATTGTAACTAGGGACAATCGGACAAGCAGAGACGGTAAAGACTACAGCAGGTCAACCAGACTAATTGTCAGGGGCTACACACACCAACACAGCTACTCAAAAGAGACAGCTAAGGATAGCCCAGCCCCTCAACCCCTCTGGTCTGTACTGGAGAAATCACCTGGAGTGTCATCACAGCGAGAGATGCTACACCCCCTGAGCTGTAATGACACGAGACAGCCAGGCTTGCAGTAAGCCTGTGGAGAATCTACTACAGGCTCCGACCTTCAGCACAACAGCCCTCTCCAGACACACACACACCTAGCACAAGGCTGTCCAAGGTCTGATTGCTTCTGTTTTGATGCTTTCTTAAGCTGATCATTTGAGGTGATCTGCAAATAGCAGAAAATGCAAAGATAGGCCACACACTGTAGGTACAATAGCTCTCTTTGTACATAAGCCATGTCATATGAGAGCATTTCATTAGAATATTGTCAACGGCAATTTATTTAACGTAGAAATAAAACGCTGGCGCCATGCCTTGAGGAGGGCACACACTGACACAGGCCCTTAACTAACTCCTAACAAAAAGGTGTGAGTGGATGACTCTTCAAAACAAGTGATTTGTTATGACACTGAGAGAGCCCCACAGTTGTCAGGCTGCCTTAATTGCTCCGGCGGCATTGTGGCTTCCCAGAGTGTCTGGATGCTGCCACTCACAGCTGTGATGTGCCATACCATTAAAAGCCCCTTTCGCTGACATTTTAGTGACAAACAGCTACTGAGATATACTTGATAGCGTCTCACATTTGCAGCTGTTAACATGTCGTGGTGTGTGTGGTAGAACTGTGCTCTGCGTCTCTGAGGCTAATGTCGCCCGGCTGATAGAGCGGACATTAGGGGTGACAGTCTGTCTTCGCCAAGGTTACCCAAATTGTATCACGTCCTCATAGCTAATGACGGTCCTTTGAATTTTTCATGCATCTCTGAATGTGATGTAGCTGTTTGGAATCTATCTAGCTGGTGGGGTGTTCTCTGACACCTGCAGCATGCATATCACCTTATTCATTTTCCACATTGGAACATAAAACAAAACTAAAACGGGTCATAATGAGCAGCTTGTACTCTCACAGCGCTGGAAAGGGCAGTAGTGTTAAACAGGACGCTGTGGCGCTGACGCTGATTCTCTCTGTAAACTTCATTGAGAGGTGCTCCGAACTGCGTTACGCGATTAGAGTCGTTTTGTCCTCCTGTAGGGGAAACTCAAGAGGTTTTGCTCCACCCAAGACCCAACGCACTTAACATTTCTCATTTTCAGTACGAGGTGGCGAGAGGATGAAAATGCAATATTAATTCCTTCCGTATTACGTCTTAATATGCAGTCCATCTTGACTTTTTCATTTGGCTTGTCATTTGCATAGCCAAGGCTCCCGTTCCTAATTTCACAGTCATTATACACTGATGTCCTTTTTTCTCAGCATCACTAATTTTGATGAACTATTTTGAAGGTCAACCAGGCAGCGTGTCTTGATACAGTATAAGCCCTCTACGTGATGCGATAGATATAGACCTGCCGTTAAAAACCGCCTCAGCACCAGTGACAATTACCTCACACACACCAAGGACAAATAATAATGACTCTTCTTTGATGTTTTATATTAAATTACATGAGGGAAACGATCTACTTCAGATTTGACATGCTCTACTTTTACGGGCAGTAAACGTAGCCAGGGTTATTTTCACATGTATTTAACCGGTTTTTATTATGCATATTCAATAGTACATGTTTTATAGAGTCTAACATAGAGATCCAGTGTAGAGAAATAGAATTAACACAATATTTTAATCACTTTCACACTTCTCAATAACTGACAATTTCATTACAAATTGCATTGGAATTTCATTCAATTAATTTCCTTCTTCTTTTTTTTACACCTTGAGCAACACATCCTCTGGTTCAGGAAGCTTCACACCTCTCCCTGTCATGATTGCGGGGTCTGGTCCACTGTAACTACTGTTAGACACCCAGAGACGGCAGGCAAAGCCATGGCAAGAGGCTATTACAGCCAACATTTTATTACCCATTACTACTGAGGTCATTAGCAGTGAGAGGGATTGTACGGTTCTTAACCTATTGATCATTGTAACTTCTACCATTTAATCCTGTGTTGAATGAGTGAAAATCTGCCTAAGACAGGGGGCTATTGAGGGGAAGGGTGGGAGGGAGCACTTTAAGTGAAAAATATGGCCCTGGCTGGTGTATCATGCCTATTTAAAGCAAACACGGGCCGCCAGTCTCCATTTAGAATGCTCTCCATATGGCACACTCCCTTATCTCTGGTTAACATCATGACTCCAGATGATTCAAAGAAATATATGTACATATAAAGGGAGTCTGAGGGAGAATTCTCTGTCTGTCTGGTTAATTAAAAGAGAATAGGAGAGTTTATAGGATTTATGGATTTCAGTAAGGCGTGGCGCTCTCCAGGTGCCTCACGTACATAAACATTCAAGCCTGGAACATTCTCACACAGCTGCAGTGTGACTGTAGGCAATATACCAGTGCAGGCCTGCTGGCCAACACTCACTCACACACACACACACACACACACACATAAGCATTAAAAAACTTGCACACACAGGCACTTAAAGTCCATACAGCATGTGTACTCACACGTATAGTTAAACATGCAGTCCGGAAACTATAGCACAACAAATTCGTAACATATTGTACGAATTGGATTCATAACATATCATATGAATTGCAACCCCCAAAAAACACATTATTTTTTGGCAGGACGTAACATATCATACGAAATGGATGACATAGTACACAATTGAAAGGGGTAGTACACGGGGACACATCATGAGCACCACCTTTAAATTGAATGGCTGAAATTATACAAAAGTTCTGGAGCATCACTTTTTACAATATGTAACTACAACGATATTAATAACAAATACTAAGACTATTTTTAATCCGGTAAAAAAACGAATTGTGTTATTTATTCCTGCTTTCAAAGATGCAAACTGTGACAGTTTAAATTGCCACTGTCCAATGCAAATACAGCAGTAATACCGCTCCCTTATATATCTGTCATTATTATCATGACAGTAACATACAACAGGTTAGCCACATTTCTAAAATATAATCTATTTACAAAAATAGTTCTGAAACTATGCATTTTTAGTTGCTCCTAAGAGAGGAGGTTAGCGTAGCAGGCACCGTCTGATGCCGTGCTGCTTGGAGAACAGAGCAGGAGCATGTTCAGAGTGAAGGGAAGGCACAGCACAGAGTGATGGGAGCCTCTGCTCTGGTTAGGACTGCTGCCTTCAAAGGACACTAAGCCAACTTCTCTTTGTGCGCCACCACCGAGAACATCCACGGAAATTATTTTCTAATGAGGAAATATTGGCCACAGATCTGACGATGTTGGAAATTCACTGATTCACACTTAATGAAAACGCTCTCTGACCAGCGTTCCCCCAGAAGGCAAAGGTCAAAGTGTGGTGAGAGAGAGAGAGAGAGAGAGAGAGAGAGAGAGAGAGAGAGAGAGAGAGAGAGAGAGAGAGAGAGAGAGAGAGAGAGAGAGAGAGAGAGAGAGAGAGTTGTTGTTGTAGTTGCTGTTAATGGTAATCCCATTTCCACTACTATTATTATTATTATTGCTGTTGGTCCCACCATTTTTGTTATATCTATACTTTGACAATGTAAGTAATTTTACTTGCCATGTCAATAAAGTCTATTGAATTGAATTGAATTGAGAGAGAGAGAGAAGAGAGAGAGAGAGAGAGAGAGAGAAAGAGAGAGAGAGAGAGAGAGAGAGAGAGAGAGAGAGAGAGAGAGAGAGAGAGAGAGAGAGAGAGAGAGAGAGAGAGAGAGAGAGAGAGAGAGAGAGAGAGAGAGAGAGAGAGAGCGAGAGAGAGAGAGCGAGAGAGAGGAAGCAGATCCAGGCATAAGGCTAGCCTCCCTCCCCCCTCCTGGTGATACAGGGGCAATTAAGGAGAATAGAAAGAGGAAAAAGAGGCCAACTTCAATGAGACCATGGCTGATATTAAACTGGCCATGAAGGAACAGGTTAGATGAAAAGGAAAAAAAATCTAACTTTTATATCTTGCTCCCTGGTGTCATCTTGTTTTGTAAGGACATCAAATGGAATGTAGAAGTAGAAAATAACAAGCCCTTGAGAAATCATAGAAACCAGCCTGTTTGATGCTGTTGGTTTACCTTGGCCTGAGACATTGGAATAGTAATGGCGCTCTGTCTTGAATAGCATATAATCTCGAGCATGAAAATGTCTCCGAAATGAGGATTTCATGGGAGGCATTGCATTGAAGTGATGCATGAACATAATTAGTCCTCGACAAGATCGGAATGACTCATTTTTTCATGTCTCGTTTAGGTTTATTGAAATATTGAAGGTGGATAACGCTTTGGAGAATATGTCAAGCACATTTTCTCTGCTGGGAAAAAAGGGTCAACAAAAGAATATCTGTTTCTTACATTTTATTTTGGTGTATTTTTGTTTGTGTGTATTACTATTATCTATATCTATCTATCTATCTATCTATCTATCTATCTATCTATATATATATATATATATATATATATATATATATACATACATATATAGATATATAGATAGATAGATAGATATAGATAGATGGATATATTATTATTATTATTATTAAACAATAACCAATGTATGAAGTCCCAGGCTACAACATGCATGATAATGAACACACAGCGACAAAGCTACCCATCCTGATTCAGTTAACCCTCACTAATTCCTCTCTGTCATCCAAATTCAAACTGCTTTAAAAAACGTTTACAGTTCAGATAAACAGGATAATCACAGTCACATATTCTCCCCATTTGCTATTTATATTCTGCAAGGGGATCGTAACGATACGTAGCAACTGTAAAAACAAAACTTAAGATTGCATTTTAATTAACTTTTAAACCACAAACAAACAAGTTTTCAGCAAAGCTGGGCCAGCGTTCCGTAAAACCAACAAACTACACGGAGAAGTGAGCGAGCCTCTCACCCTAACTATAACAGCTGAGCTGCGTGGTGTCGGCTCTTTCCCACACTCGGGGAGTCCGCCACTGCAGGTGCCCACTGCTGAGCACAGAGCAGAGGGCATGGTCCCCACCCTGACACACACACTAAACACTGTCTCAAGAATTGAGAGGAACAGAGAGTATGTGTAGCACCTCTGCTATTCAAACAGATAGTCATCACACAGCTAAATATGATCACTGGGGGCCATCTCCTGTAGTTGCCTGTAGTGAGAGTATATTACTTCATTAGAGGATGATTTCTTTCAGTGTATTTATGTTCCACTGTATTCACTGATAGAGATACGTCTGTATTGCAATAAAATTATTTGCACTAAAATGATGTGATATAATAAAAATTATGACACTTCACCTGTGTACAATTATGTGAGATATGTTTTGAACTGAGTGACAAAAAATTCAAAACGCTGAAATCCAGCAAAGTTTATAACACTAATTACTCATTTTTTAAATGAGGGTTCAAGTTTCCATTTTCACTGATAACATCTCACACGTTCTGACATTTCAAGCCACTCCCTCATATGTAGAGTTGCAGGCACTTACCAGGCAAGTTTGAGACAAGTTACAAAAATAAAATATGCGATGACAACTCTACTGCCAACAATAGCACCATTCACCAGACCATTCACCTTGTCGTAGACCTGGCGCGTGCATCACCACACAACACCAGAACCCCCTCTTCTGTTCTCTTCCTTCGTCCCTCTGTGTGCGTGATTTATGGTTTACCAGCTCAGCACCGTTACGCAACACTGCGTGCCTTCAGATGCATTATTTGAGTCAGTTGAGATTTAATTAAGATCACAGCCTTTAAAATCCCCTTCAAATGAAAATTTACCCAAAGACAATGCCTGACACATACTCATGCAGATTGTTTCCATTCTCTGCACACCAGCAACGCAAACCTAATCCTTGTTTCCATGACGGCAGACAAGGGGCCACAAATTGTGTTGCTTTTTTACGCCGGCTTGTGTTGTTGTCTTTTGTGAGTTAGAAATCCATGTGGCCAATTAATAATAATTAAAAGGGAGAAGTCAGCAGCTGGCTTACAGTATGTATGAATGCCTTCCAGAGATAAATCTAGATCCAACACATATGCCTGTGCTTATATCTGGGTACAGCCTACTGAATTATTCCACAACTACTTTGACAAACACATTTGTTCTTTTTTTCTTTGAGGAGCCCAGCAGCAATCAACACAGTATCACATAATGCGTTCTAGCAGAGCAGGACAGTGGCAAATATAGGCTAGTTATTATTTTGTTACGCCTACCACTGTCTATACACCATGTAATCATACTGTTAACTTACTATCTCTACCCGTTGAAATACATAACATCTTTGGTGTTGACTTAATTTGCCTATCTGAAATGGAGGCACGCTTTGAACAAGCGCACTGAGCAGTAATGCACCTTGAAACTGAACAAAAGCTATTTTCAAGTCAAAACGTTCCTCAATCCAGCGAGGAGTCAGCGGCAACAGCAGAGAGCAGCTGGTGGTTTTCTATATCATCGCTAAACTATTCCCCCTCACTCACTCCACACTGCAAAGCAGTGGCCAGTCCAGTAAAGGATATCCCAGAGCACTGTGGGCTCTCGCTGGCCCCGCGCCCCCCTCTCTGGGTACAGGGTAATATCTGGTTGCCTATGTCATGGTTTAGAAATGACAGGTGCTGGCAGCCTCTCCCCTTGACAGGCCACTGCACAAATAACGGCCCTGCCTAAAAGGGCTAATGCACTACTAATGAACAATAAATCAACTTTGATTACAAACTGTCAACCCAATCAGCTCGCACTCCAGCTCTCCCAAAATGCAACTCCAGCCCGGCCGGTGCAGCTGCACAGCATTACGGTGCACACTGGCTGTTTAGACTTCACATCTAATGTGTACCTCCACCGGCCCCTCTCTGCCAGACACTCTACCACCACGACACACGCTGCTGCTGAAAACTCCCTCCCAATGCCAGGGCTCCTCAGACACAGTCTGGTGCTCAGTACAAACATGGCAGAGGGGGTAGAGGGTGAAAACACTAGCCCTAAAAGTGAGGAAAATGTGGGTCTTTTTAAAGCATGCATTAATATATTAATTGAAAATGTCATTTTGGAAGACTCTGGAGGCTCTCACATCATTAAAAGTTAAACCAGCACCACAAAGTCAATAACTGTCTTCAGTCTAATACCTAAGGGGTGTTTCGTGTGGTTCAAATGTACCACCAGGGAAATAGGGGGAAGTTGGTGTAGAGAGGTTCAACTTCACCACTCATTTCCATTCCCCACCCCCTTTACAACACACGCGTGGGCACACGCACGCAAAACAACTTTTCTGGAAAAATGTCAGTGCTGACATTTAGAATGATTGAGTCTGGCTAAAATGGTTATGTAGTGACGACGTCAAATGTAGAGTTGTGCCTCCCTCTCCCTTAATTTCAAGTGACAGAGTGAGGAGAGGAACAACCCCCCATCACCTCACTGCCTCCCTCACTTGACAGGAACACTGTCGATAGCCTGGAGTGGGAACCAAGTCTGAGCGGCACACACACACACAGCTCACACACACACAGCTCACACACACACACACAAACTGTGAATATCTCATGTAACACTTTTCCACTAAACAACAACAGCATGCGCTACTGAAGCTGAGGGCTACATGTGCTTGTTACTACTACACACTGGGATGTATAATATACAAAATACTAATATGTGATAAACAACTTTAATGCTCAAATAGAAACATGCCCCACTGCTTTTCCTAGAACTTTCCATATTTCAACAACAAATACTTTAGTACCAGATCCTGATTATCAGGTTAGTACAGCGTCAGTACTGTAAACAAAACCAACACAACTCGAATAGTTACTACAGTATATCTAAACTGGCATTGGAGCAACTTCATGTAAAGTGAAAGTTCATGTAAAGTGTAACTAAATACACAAACAAATAAACAAAACACTTTAACGTTTCATTTGTTGAAGCACATTTCAGCAAAGGAAAACTCTATCTCTGAATGGCATCAGCAACTAACAGCAAGTAAACACATACCCACAGCATTTCCACACAAATCACACATGCTTGTAGTGTAACAGCCTTTAGGGCAAGCCTGTACTCTGTCACTATCTCCAGAACACACTAAAACCTGGATCTATTCTCCCCTTAAACAAACTGCATGATAAAATGTACCAGTTACAATGATAGAACATCAACAACAGATAGACAAAAGCCCTCTTTTCTTTTCCCTGGACAAATTAAATTGTCAAGTTTTACACAAGAAAGCTGGCAAAATTGCAGAATCAATCATATTGACAAACCTGACAAACTCCATTTAGCTGGCAGGGTAAACAGAGAGCTGGGCCGTGCAGTGTGGAGTGGAGCGGAGAGGAGCACGAGAGAGAGCGAATGAGAGGCAGAAAGGCAGGCAGAGAGGCAAGCGGACACTGCTGTGCTGTGGCGTCTCCAGCCTTCCTCGGGATACAGACAGATTGCACGCACAAGGTTGCTCCCTGGCTGACAAGATAAAAAACTATCCAATCAACCACGCCCTTCTCCACCAATCACAACCAGCCCCCTAAACATAATCAATTCAAATGGCCTACACAATAGGGAGCCTCAGGCCGAGCTGCAGGTGGAACCATGCCTTTGTGTGGGGCCCCTTTTTTTTAAAGTCACAGTTGACGGCTGTTAACCCTTTGACCCATGCTGAAACTCCGGCCGGGCTATTGAAACAATGGGCACCTAAAGAAAAGAGGCCCTTTAATTAAACAACAGATAAGTAAACACAGCTATCCAGCTGAAAGAAAGAAACTAGCCTGCATTCAGACACTTTATTGTTCTGGTAAATGGAATTGTTTACAGCGCCAGGACAAAGAGCCAAAACTCATTTTATATTCTGATGACAACAAACAGCCAACAAACAATTGAGATGCTTTTTTTGTTGTTGTTGCCAATACCATAAAAAAGCACTTCAGTCTAAAATAAATGCTTTTTATTATACATGTGTCGTTTGTTGTTTTTTTTGTTTAGTTTTTTAAGTTTGTGTGTACTTAGTAAGAAACTGCTTTACCATGAACTATATCACCACTTTCTTTGTCCAGGGTATCTTTAACAGTTGCCCTTTGTGCTTAAATTGTAAACATAAGCAATAAACTCTACGTACTCTTCGATGACACTACATCTAACAAAATACATGATTTTGCCTCTAACTACTAAAACCACTTGTCCTAATACTTCACTACACAACAGATAGTACTACCTTTGGTGATATCACTACTCACGATAAGAGGAATTAGCTGTCATAATATCATCACATGGTTAAACACCCATGTGCACCTAGTATATAAAAGAGAAAAAATGTGAAAACAGGACTCTGCCCCCTACTGGATATGTATGAACTGCACAGGCGAGAGATAATAGAATGTTAAAACATGTCTACATGTGTTTTTCCTGGTTTTGAAAAAAAAAATATTTAAACCGTGATAAATATGACTGTATTGTCTGATAATACACTAACCAAGTCAAGCCTGTTTCAGATAAGCCATAACTATGTAATACTTTCAGACATGAAAATAAACCTTTAAATCAGGATTAACACCTCACTCAGCTAATTACCATGTCAATAAACACAAAAAAGAAAAACATGGCCATTAACAAACTGCTCATATCAATGTCTATTAAAGTTTGGCTAAGGATGAATGCTCATGGAATACATTCCAGTCCACAAATACACTGGTAAACTAAACACAGCCCATACTTAACAAGCCATTTTCCCCTAATCTGCTAATAACTAAAAACAAGCTTTGCAAAGATGGGTGACCTATATAAATTATTGACTGGGAGACCTCAAGTGTACATATCTTAGTGAATAATTAAGTAGAAGAAAAAAAAGCTATTTATTTTCTTTCTTTCTGACACACACACACAAACACACACACACACACACACACACACACAGGTGCTGACAGTGGTGTCGGCTCTGGCCACACTCTTCTCCCCAGTATCTCCCTGGAGTGGCATGTCGGCATATTCTCAATAAAACACCTTCTTAGCAGTAATAGGTCACTGTTCTCATTTCAATGCTCCCAAAGGCCTCATGATAAATTTAGCAGATATACAGTTCAAGCCTTCCCTCTCTCCCCCTCGCACTCTACACTTCTCATCCTCTGCCTGAGCCTACACTGTATACAGTAATTACACATATGTATCGATGTGATACATATAGACTATTACCAACACATTTTATCAACACAGAATCATCAATATCCTTGAGCTTTCAGTTTTATGCTTATGACACAGTGAGGAGATGACATAATAAAATACTCAATTTCCTGCCTGAATTACAGTAAAAGTATGAGTTAACGTCTGGTCATCTGACTAGGGATTTGTTCTGGGGTTAAAGACGATGTCACAGTTCACGTTACACAGCTCCTATTAATAAACAAAGTGGGAGAATACATTCCTTCTAAGCCATATCAACATTGATATAATACATACAGTATCTAAATACAGTGGGGGAAAAAAGTATTTAGTCAGCCACCAATTGTGGAAGTTCTCCCACTTAAAAAGATGAGAGAGGCCTGTAATTTTCATCATAGGTACACGTCAACTATGACAGACAAAATGAGAAAAAATAATCACATTGTAGGATTTTTAATGAATTTATTTGCAAATTATGGTGGAAAATAAGTATTTGGTCAATAACAAAAGTTTCTCAATACTTTGTTATATACCCTTTGTTGGCAATGACACAGGTCAAACGTTTTCTGTAAGTCTTTACAAGGTTTTCACACACTGTTGCTGGTATTTTGGCCCATTCCTCCATGCAGATCTCCTCTAGAGCAGTGATGTTTTGGGGCTGTCGCTGGGCAACACGGACTTTCAACTCCCTCCAAAGATTTTCTATGGGGTTGAGATCTGGAGACTGGCTAGGCCACTCCAGGACCTTGAAATGCTTCTTACGAAGCCACTCCTTCGTTGCCCGGGCGGTGTGTTTGGGATCATTGTCATGCTGAAAGACCCAGCCACGTTTCATCTTCAATGCCCTTGCTGATGGAAGGAGGTTTTCACTCAAAATCTCACGATACATGGCCCCATTCATTCTTTCCTTTACACGGATCAGTCGTCCTGGTCCCTTTGCAGAAAAACAGCCCCAAAGCATGATGTTTCCACCCCCATGCTTCACAGTAGGTATGGTGTTCTTTGGATGCAACTCAGCATTATTTGTCCTCCAAACACGACGAGTTGAGTTTTTACCAAAGAGTTCTATTCTATTTTGGTTTCATCTGACCATATGACATTCTCCCAATCCTCTTCTGGATCATCCAAATGCACTCTAGCAAACTTCAGACGGGCCTGGACATGTACTGGCTTAAGCAGGGGGATACGTCTGGCACTGCAGGATTTGAGTCCCTGGCAGCGTAGTGTGTTACTGATGGTAGGCTTTGTTACTTTGGTCCCAGCTCTCTGCAGGTCATTCACTAGGTCCCCCCGTGTGGTTCTGGGATTTTTGCTCACCGTTCTTGTGATCATTTTGACCCCACCGGGTGAGATCTTGCGTGGAGCCCCAGATCGAGGGAGATTATCAGTGGTCTTGTATGTCTTCCATTTCCTAATAATTGCTCCCACAGTTGATTTCTTCAAACCAAGCTGCTTACCTATTGCAGATTCAATCTTCCCAGCCTGGTGCAGGTCTACAATTTTGTTTCTGGTGTCCTTTGACAGCTCTTTGGCCTTGGCCATAGTGGAGTTTGGAGTGTGACTGTTTGAGGTTGTGGACAGGTGTCTTTTATACTGATAACAAGTTCAAACAGGTGCCATTAATACAGGTAACGAGTGGAGGACAGAGGAGCCTCTTAAAGAAGAAGTTACAGGTCTGTGAGAGCCAGAAATCTTGCTTTTTTGTAGGTGACCAAATACTTATTTTCCACCATAATTTGCAAATAAATTCATAAAAAATCCTACAATGTGATTTTCTGGAGAAAAAAATTCTCAATTTGTCTGTCATAGTTGACGTGTACCTATGATGAAAATTACAGGCCTCTCTCATCTTTTCAAGTGGGAGAACTTGCACAATTGGTGGCTGACTAAATACTTTTTCCCCCCACTGTATATCTAACTCATGTTGCAATTCAAATAAAAATATAAACTGCATACAAAAACTATTTTTTTCTTAAACTGAAAAAAACTTGTAACCTTTACTTTTATCATGAGAAAACAAACATTGTTGGGTTCCCTCTTATCTGAGAAAAGTAAATCATTGTTTGCAGATCCAGGGGCCGGTTGCACCAGTTGGTCGTAAGTGGGTCGTAACTTTACGTCCGATGTAAAATGCAATCTATGCCAGACCTAAAAAATTATACATGTTGCAGGCTTTTCGAGTTGCATATGCGCGAGTCAATAGCAAAATAATACACTTGATTTATGCTACATTATAGCATGCTAAATGTATCTGATCAGAGATAGATTAGGAAACGAATAGATTAGCTACCACCACCACTTATTTGCCCAGCCAGAGATCAAATAACTAAATATATGTACGGAGATTCAGTGAAACAAAATCGCATTGATTGATTATCAGACAAGTCAAGGGCTTTTTGTTGGGATATAGGCTAGGCTACTATGTGAGTGAAGAGCAAAATAATCCACTTGTTATACTAGGCTACATAACATGTAGCAAAATGTTCTGATCAGTGCTAATAGATGGGCAAACTAGGCAGACTAAAATTATCATAATGAGCACTCACCTCAATATACGTAGCTAACATTTTCCCAGCCTAATTGTAACCAAATATCCAAACGGAGATTCAGTGAAAACAAAAATCTGACATTGATTGATTTATCAAGATGCGTCCCCACTCTTGTCTCAAAGCAGTGCAATGGCGCTGTCCCAATCAAACCGGTGCTGAAATTATAGTTGACCACACATGGCTATTGCTTTAAATGATTTAAAACGGTTGGATGATTGTGGGAGTTTCAGTAAGCAACAATTTGATACATGCCTTCAATGGCATTAGCCTACTTCATTCCAAAATTATCGTCATTCAGCGATTTTCATTCCAACAGTAATTATTTATTGATCCATCCAGTTATGGTTAAGAAAACATGCATGCATAGTGGTGGGCTTTGCGAAATGATGGATGAAGTGACAGCTTCGTAACGGGAAGGTAACAGCTTCGTAACGGGCATTGCCTAGCAACCATCATTATGAAGCATCAAATCTCATGAACGCGCGTGTAAATTCTGATCCCGAAGTCGGACGTAGCTATGCCAGACCTAGAATTTAAGATAAACTTTTTTACGCCCAACTGGTGCAACCGGCTCCAGGGCTCTCCAGGCCAGGGGTGTATTCACTAGAAACCAAACAGAACCAAACAGAAGCAAACAGAATGAAACGGGGAGTAACCTACCTGAATTTGCCTAAAAGTGTTTGTAACTGTTTGAGATGCTGTGCACAAATTATTTCTCAAACAACAGCAGTTCTATGTACAGTATCTGCTGGTCTAGCCTATACGGTGTGTCTGAAAATACTTACTGGAGAGACTATCTTCTGAGTGTCACCTATTCCACATAGTTTGGGGTTTACCTAATGTGAACAGATCTCAATAACTCCTCTCTCTAACCTCTAACGTCTCATCTCCTAGCCTCTTCTCATCTGAAATGGACAGGGTTATCGGTCAAGGTGAACTCAAGGCGCCAGCATGCTTCGGTTCGGCTGGCGCCTAGCCGAACTCGGGTAGGCGAACCGAACGAGTGTGCTCGCATACTCCCTTGAAAAATGAGAAAAAAGCGCCAATAGTACTGTTTGTCCATCTTGAGATGCTGTAGCCTCAAAATAGTCACAACTAATTCAATCTGTCATTCATTTTGACATTTTTGTTGATGAGATCTTAGTCGTGCAATTTTACATCTAACTAAGATGTTTTGTGCAGTATTTCTCAAGTGAAAACATTTGCATGAAAGTAATTAGTCTCTCGCTGAATGACAATAAAAACTTAATTGAAGAATCCCTACTGTTAACCAATCACCAACGAAGGGGCGTAGACTTCGGCTACAGCCGAAAAAAAAAAAAAAAAAACGTCACAAAATGTCACCATAATATATGCACAAACTGTTCCGAACTGTTTCGGATGGGAAGCATGCGGACGCCTTTAGTCACGCCTGTTTAGGGTTGCAAAACTACTGGTAATTTACCAAAGTTACCAGAACTTTTGGTAATTTTGGTAATTAAAAGGTAACCTGTACTTGAAAAACAAAACATTTTTTATTCATATATAATATTTATTTTTTTATATCTGTGTCCATATTGTCCATAAGTGTCTAGTGGAGAGACCATATTGAAAAAAAGCATCTAATCAACGATGGCATTGTTTTCAATTAACTCTGCAACTCTCCAAATACTGTCTTTATTCACAACTGCCACCAGTTTGGCGCCAAAACATTTACAACAAAGACATATTATTGACATAATTTAAAGGATATTTCATGCTGAAACCCTCATATTAAACACCAATGGTATTCACTAAGTTGATGGTTTATATTTAGGATAATGTTTTACAGCTTTGTCATTCTATAATTATTTTTTTTTTTTAATCATCTTATTTAATTATTTTATATATTTTACATTTGATAAGGCCACACTGAGGGCCAGAGATAATTACTGACACCCAAAATGGCCACTAGATGTCATGTGATAAAATTCCCCCCAAAACTTGAAAGTTACCAAACTTCTGGTAGTTTACTGGTACACTTTGAAAGTTACCGGTAACCTATGCCTGTTAAATTGTGTTACAAGGATTTATTGTGTTATTGGTTTGGATATTTACTTTTAATTTCAGGCATTGAAGAACACATTGTTAACTCAGCAGATTTGTTGTCTGTATTTGCTAAATATTTCCTGAGGTGATATGCCAGCGAAGTTCGTGTTTCTTTGTGTTCCGTCTGCTGTGGTTTTCGCTTAGTCAAAACAAAAACATCTACAGCGATGTGCAACATAAATTCAGTGGGTGGGGGAAATTTGTGCTGTATTCTTTCGCGATTGATTCATATAGAGTTATTTGGAATCAGACACTATATTAAGAAGTAGAGTGCCTTATTATGACATTTTGTTGAGGAGAAAAATAATCCTATAGTTAAATGATGCCAAATGAAATGAGCAGTCAAATAGTCATCTTTATCAAACAGTATTATGTCAACATGGTAAAAATACTTAGTTTGAGTACATTTTGGCCATCCGAGTGCATCCGTGCCAAGTATTTGGTATCCATAAACTAGTCATAGCTACATGAATTACCAGGGCGTGGACTATAAACACGTACTCTTCAGTGCCCAAAATGAATATAAGTATCTACGGATTGTGTCATTCACTTCAGAACATCTCTCATACATGGTTTCAGGAATGTACACCCCCTCTAAAGACCATACGAGTAAAACAGGGTAAGTAGATTACACTAACTGAAACTATCTGTGTTCACAATACGCCTGATTTTAATCCTGAGAAGCATGCTGGTCAGTTAAGTGTCAGTTATGCTCATCAGTTAAGAATGCTCATCAGTTATTCCCTCCAAGCCAACTTAAAACTCCAGGACCTGATGTCCCTAGAGGAGTAAAACACTTTTTTATTTACAAGTTGTTGAGGCATGTATAGTTGTGAAGCTCTGATGCTTGTGTCATGTACATGTTCGTTACTGATGTACTGCTTATTGTATTGATGTCATTTTCATCTGGTTGATGTCATGTGCCTGTTTGTCTGATACTGATGTGTTGATGCTACTGTCTTGGCCTAGGTCTCTCTTGAAAAATAGATTTTTATCTCAATGAGACTAACCTGGTTAAATAAAGGTTAAATAAATGTAGAGATGCATGAGATACTTGAGTGGATGTTTTTTATATGGATATTAATGCTCTGTCCTTACATCTACCCATTATCCCCCTAAAGGGGGAGTGAATCATTCCAAACAACACATGGCTGTCATCAAGATACTGTGGCGGAGAATGATTTAAAGATACTAGATTTGGGGGAAGGGGGATAGAGCTTGAAGGGAAACATCAGGACTCAGAATAAAAAGCTCTTGAAAATGGCAGAGTGGCTTAAAGCCCTGTGACTGGAGTCAGGCCGACAGTCATCGGATGGCTGAGGCTTACTAACAGGATGGAACAGACTGCCTGGAAATACAAGGGATGACTTCATTCTGACAGAATTATCCAAACCTGTTTCTAATATATACAGTACACATAATACATTTTTACAATATGACAAGAAAAACAAGTGGTGAAAAAGACATCCTGATCCTTGGTTACACATGGATGCAGGGATCAGCGTTGGGTTGATCATTCCTGGCGAATTAAATCATCTCAAAGCAACAAAGACATCAAATAAGAATTCATTACCACATCACCTTGAGAGCTTTTACAAACACAAAAGGACAGAGACATCACTTACATACACACCCACAGACGTATATGATTTGATTCTGAACCTAAAAACTGTCTTTAACTGTGCTGTTGAACTTGAAAAATATTGATTTCTCTAATAACACAGTATCTGTCAGAACATTCCCATTTCAATCCCCGTTCAAAACAAGGAGTAGGCCTAGTCCCTGTTTACTGACCGTTGAAAGGAGCATCCATCCACACTGGCCTTGATCGTCTGAACCCGAACGTGTCTGTTTAAAACGGGAAACCTGGCTCATTTGGGGTCCACACCTTGGGCGCTCATCACAGAGTGGATGCGCCCACCTCCATTGTCCCGTTATCTCAGCTGGCCTTCCTGTTTGGGCAGGGGGCCAAAGTGGGCAGAGCCCGGGTTCATTGTCACCTCGCCTCGCCACCACAGATAGTGCTCTGAGCCATGGATAGCGCTCTGGGCCACAGGGCGGCTGGACTGTGGGAGGGAGCGCCTCGGAATGCCGCCTCTGATCGCCTCAGACCCCTGGCGGAGGTCCAGCCGGCAGGCCCCGGCCCGGCAGTCTAATGACTAACAGATTGGAGCGCTGCAGTGTGCATGTGTCAGGACAATGCCATGGGTCTACTACAAAAAACAGAAGTAGAGAAAGCCAGGGGCTTCTCATCCCCTGTCAGATTTAGGTTTGCCCCTGCATTCTGTCACACCACACTCCCCAAAGACCACAAATGAAGGATATGAGCGGCAGAGGGGCTTTCATCATGTAAAACTGAAAAGATTATCTTTTGACCTGGAGATGCCCTCTGTGAGACTGCACACAATGGTGTATAACAGAGGGGGGGAGATACTGAAAGACCAACAGAGAGAGAGAGAGAGAGAGAGAGAGAGAGAGAGAGAGAGAGAGAGAGAGAGAGAGAGAGAGAGAGAGAGAGAGAGAGAGAGAGAGAGAGAGAGAGAGAGAGAGAGAGAGAGAGAGAGAGAGAGAGAGAGAGAGAGAGAGAGAGAGAGAGAGAGAGAGAGAGAGAGAGAGAGAGAGAGAGAGAGAGAGAGAGAGAGAGAGAGAGAGAGAGAGAGAGAGAGAGAGAGAGAGAGAGAGAGAGAGAGAGATTCACCTGGAAAAAATCTACTGTAGATAAGAGAATGGGTTGATGTTTTTTCCATCTTTTGCCAATTTCTGAAGAATAACAAGCACTGCTCCCTTGACATCATGAAAATGTTCAATGCAAAATTGATCAGAGGATGTTGACAAGATGACCTATCAAATGAATCATGATCATTTCATTTAAATAAAAAGGAAGCCAACGCATCATTTCAGTGAACAGAGGAAGCCAGGAAACCATAAAAAACCTGTTTCTCTTTTC
Organism: Coregonus clupeaformis; assembly: GCF_020615455.1. Classification (NCBI taxonomy): domain Eukaryota; kingdom Metazoa; phylum Chordata; class Actinopteri; order Salmoniformes; family Salmonidae; genus Coregonus; species Coregonus clupeaformis. Next base: position 44,485,066 of record NC_059203.1, read on the forward strand.
TTGTTTTCCGTTTCTCACAAGCTTCAAGGACTCAGCTTCAGTAGAAATATGAAAGAACTGATCTTTACATGTTGCTTTCAGAGAACACGCAAATATTCAACAAGGGATTTTTTTTCAGTAGTCTGCCGCCCTATGTGACACATTTGCCTGTGCTACAAATAATATGTCTACAACCACAAATATAATAAAAATAAGCCTAATAGGCGGACTGGGCATTTTTCAAACCATTAACATGATCTGTTTTCAGTCCTAATACACACACAGGATTGTCTTTTCTGAGCTGCCAGTACCGGCTAATAAAAGTGAACTTTCTTCATGGAGGGTTCATATAGAGAACCATGGCTGGCTTTAAGCCTACCTAACAGTACCTAATGGTACTAGTGACATGAATAATGAATAATGAAGGCCCATCAAGGCCACCATCCAGACCTGGAACAATCTGGGCATTACACTGATGGCACTGGAACCATGTTGACATAACATCTTCAGCTCAGCTTCATGTCACATAATCCACTGTAGGCGCTGGGTGTCTACCCAGGATGCCTTGCAGCGTGGTGTATTTAACTGAGCAGGCTCCTAAGAAATGCCACAAATGAGACTCTTTTTTCCCCTTCTCCCTCCGTGGTGTGAGTGGACTATCAGTGAGGGTCTGACAGTGTTGTTCCTAATGACCTATTTCTCCACCCCTGATCCTGCGGCTGGCATAATTAGTTACCTGGGGCTGCAATCCAATTTGAAGTGATGACAAGAAAGTGATCCATGAAAAAGTAATAAGTTAAATCCAATTTCAGCCAGCCTCTAATTAAATGCACATGGAACTAATGAGTCAAACACTACCATTTCACTGATAATGCTAATTAGCGGGGTGGGAGTTGCTCGCTCTCGTCCTGCGCCACTGTAGGTGTGAAGCGCGAGGTAAAGTGGCATGGACTCTTTTAATTACACGTGTCATTCTGTCAGTAATTTACTCGCTTTTTGACCAGTCAAGTATGTTAAGCTGCTCTCCAGCCTGCTAACAGCTGTTTGTATGATTTAGTCTGATTAAAGGCCCTGGGTAACAGTATACAAGCAGGACATGCAGCATCTAGTCTACAAGTTTCATTGGGGGGTTTGGAGATGAAAACACCCGCTCTTCTTGGAGATATAAAACCAAAGAGCCATTTTATGCTGATCAAGGATTCTGCTGCTTGCTTGATTTTTCACCCCGCTTCCATGCAGGTCATTTCTTTCTGATGTTTCAGATATTCTGTGCTTCATTATTTTTTACTTGAATAAAATGAATTGGAGTGAGTCACAGAGCTCGTGCATCTCTCTCTGTCTAATGGGTAGACTGCCGAGATGAATGGGCCCTCACCCCAGACAGCTATACACAGCTCTACACATCAGGTGCTTTTACTGGGTGGCAGCTTAGTACACAGCTCATAATTGTTGTATTATGTCTTTTGATGACCTGTTCCAACTCAATACAAAAATCATTATCCTCAAGTATGCTGTGGAGAATGCCAATGTTGTTGCATTAAAAGGGGTCTTCCAGTGCTTTCTCTACATGTGGGTTTGTCCTTATAGCTTAGGGAGAAGTGCCCTCGAGGGTCTGAATGAAGCGGCTGCTCCACTGCAGGAAGACCACAAGTGAAGACCAACTATATTATATACTGATGCACACATGCACGCACGTACACACATGCACACACACATTCTGGTTATGTATGAACACAGCCATTGAATTTATGTATTTAATTAGTGGAGTATGTTACTCTGAGATAAATAAACACTTGTGGCTTCTGGCTTTTCATTATGACAGTTTCAACCTAGCAAAAATGTTACATAGCCTACAACATTACAGAGCTGGCAATTTAGCATTTTATTTAGATACTATGACCAGCCAGCCTGTGCGCTTCACAAGTACTGGGCAGGGGAGGAAGTAGGAAAAAAAGGACCCAGCTCTCTTTTCAATAGCTGAGTGACAGGTTGGGCAAGATCTCTGTATACATTAATAAATTAGAATTTTAATTTTGTCTTTGTCTGCGGGAGATGGTCTAGTACTTCACTACGTACCAACAACTGGCTGTACGCTGGAATCCTCCATGTGGCCCCCACTGTTGACCTCTGCTGCACAATTCCCAGCCTGACTTGGGAAACTGTTTAGTTTGATCCTTTCAACTTATTTGAATCCTGACAAATACGCACACAACTGAAAAGGTCAGCACAGTCATATTTCATCCGCTGGAGCTATTCCTGAGACATCTGCACAACAAAGAGCCTCTTTCACTACCTGACGTTAGACCTAGCTGCTACAATAGCTCATTAAAAAGGGCCTCCTCTGGGAAAGGGGGTATTAAATATTAGATATACACACACATACAGAACAGGCCTTCGTATTAATTACCAAATATGCCCTGAAGTCGTTTGCAATTTCACACTGAAACAAACAACCCCTCCTTGTTCAAACAAAGATACACATCTGAGGCAGCTCAAACGGCTGATCTGAAATTAACGTAAATATTGCATCAGATACGGATAGCTGTTCCTATTCAAAAGCAGAACAGATGAAAAATAAAAGACTGGATTTGCCTTGCATCACAAAAGCTGCCCAAATAAATTCCATGCATCCCTTACCCTCCAATTCTTACCCCCCACCCCATCCGCACACTCCCTTGTGCCCCCTGCTGCTAGTGGTGAAAACGATTTATTCTCGATATTAGTGAGAGTGAGAGTGAGAGTGAGAGAGAGAGAGAGAGAGCGAGAGAGACCAAATAGCTCCTAAAGCCTGTCCAGGCTCAGGAGAGTTGGAACCCTCACCTCATCTTCCTCTCTCTCATCCTTTATCCTTCCTATAAACAGGCCACTCCTCCTTCTATCACATATTTACCACTGCTACAACAGGCATCGACCAGCAACACAAATACAGCATGTGTGCATTTTTGCCTTGGCTTTGTTAAAAAATAGAATACACCAATATTTCTCAGAAGCTGATTTCTGTGAGTCTAGGCTATATACAATTCTGTATTTTCTACATAGTAATATCATTAAAGTGTCACAGTCTGAAATGTATGTTGTTGACCACCATTGCAATCCACACCCACGAACACACAGACAAACTAGCGTGGTTGGTCTACAACCGTCACTCGCGCTGCCTCTCTTAATTTCCTGTTTATGAAGGTTGCCTGGTACATTCCCCCCCGACAGAAAGAAAACAGCACACAGTGTACCATAGAAAAGATCAAGAAAGTTAAGCACTCCATTGTTCAACTTAATAAGTGACTTCTACAACCGTCCAACCGCTTGTGTTTGTCTTCAGGTTTACAACCAGGAAGTAACAATATGACAGTTGACTGGTGCAACAGCAAACAATACTGTTGGCATGTTGTTAACATGAAAACTGTATGAGAGTGTGTGTTGCAGTACCTGCAGGCTTGGCTGCTTCTCATTCGGGGATTTTAGACCGGTGCCTTGCTGAGGCTGCAGCTGTTGTTGTTGTTGTAGAAGGATCTGTCGAGCCACTTGGAGAGCCTGAAATAGAGATTAAAATGATGGTGGGTTAAAAAAGAAACGACATTCAAACTAAAAGCAGATATTTTATTGTGTCTTGGGGCTCAACTGTTTTCTTGAGACCAATCTTTTTGCTTTTAACACAACAGATGTAACCCAAACGACAATGTGTTATTGGACTGCAGATAGACAACAAAACAAACCTGACATTATACATTTTTTTTCCATCCACGCCTCGTTCAAATACATTTACATAGTTTCCTCTCAACGCATGCAGAGAACAATAATCAGTTGACAAAATAAACTTGTGGATAAAAAAAAGGACAAAAATCAATAGCAACCGGCCAGTGAAAATATTTTCTGTTGATAAGTTGCACTTACAGTAAACAGAAAAAGTCAGAGGCACAGATCGGTGCTTTTTGATCCTCCCCCCCTTCCAGAAAGCAAATAAAAGGTTTATTGCTGCTCCAAATATCTGTTAAAGGACACGGCCTTCTCAGTGGAAAACAAAATACAGTGCAGTCACATGTTTATTGCTCCAGCTACTCCCTTTTCCCTTACGATAAATAATCAAACATGCCATCCAGAACAAACAAAGCCGGGGAGCTGGGAAAAACAGTGGTCATGAAAACCACACTGATACCAAGAAAAGCAAGCGTGTGTTCCCACAGTGAGCCGCCAGTCTCACACCTACACCAGTAAAACATCTGAGTAAATAACTGGGCTCATTCTTTCCATGTTCCTCAGACGCTTACTCCCACAATTAAACAAACTTAAACAAACAATCGGGGGCACATCCAAGACCATCTCACACAGCAGAGTTATAGTCCTCAAGTCAATTATTTGATAAGTTAGGTTGATTGCCAGACGGAGTCAAATTAAAAGTGGTATGTTGAAGAAGAAAAAAGAAGGAGGTGCTCAGAGTATGTAAGAGGGAAAGTATGTAAGAGGGAAAGTTAAAGAAACATGTGAAAGAGTAAGAGGATTGTGTGAAATATTGTATGAAAGTGAAATATCAAAAGGAAGAGGGTATGGTGAAAGAGTTATAGAGAAAGAGGAAGAGAAAGTGATAGGATAAGGAGTTGATCTGCAGGCCTGTTAAAGCTCTATAAAGGAAGAGATGAGAGGGGAGTTCAGCTCAGATGAGGGGGCAAACAGCTGTGCGCTGGTCTGTGTGTATATGTGTGTGTGTTGACCCATCTCTAACACAGGCCTGTGGGATGACATCATGAGGCAAGAATATGACCACAGGCTACAGA